>NC_053022.1:13653345-13820312 GCF_003073215.2 Triticum urartu | reverse complement strand
GATCACAATAGATCGGGAGTTCCATCGCCAGAAGCCTTCGTAGCCACCGAAAGCCAATCTAGACCCGTTCCGGCACCCTGGCAGAGGGGTAATCCCTCTCCGGTGGCCATCTTCATCATCCCGGTGCTCTCCATGACGAGGAGGGAGTAGTTCTCCCTCGGGACTGAGGGTATGTACCAGTAGCTATGTGTTTGATCTCTCTCTCTCTCTCTTGTGTTCTTGAGGTGATACGATCTTGATGTATCGCGGGCTTTGCTATTGTAGTTGGATCTTATGATGTTTCTCCCCCTCTACTCTCTTGTAATGGATTGAGTTTCCCCTGTGAAGTTATCTTATCGGATTGAGTCTTTAAATATTTGAGAACACTGGATGTATGTCTTGCCGTGCGTATCTGTGGTGACAATGGGATATCACGTGATTCACTTGATGTATGTTTTGGTGAGCAACTTGCGGGTTTCGCCTATGAACCTATGCATAGGTGTTGTCACACGTTTTCGTCGTGATTCTCCGGTAGGAACTTTGGGGCACTCTTTGAGGTTCTATGTGTTGGTTGAATAGATGAATCTGAGATTGTGTGATGCATATCGTATAATCATACCCACGGATACTTGAGGTGACATTGGAGTATCTAGGTGACACTAGGGTTTTGGTTGATTTGTGTCTTAAGGTGTTATTCTAGTATGAACTCTAGGGCTGTTTGTGACACTTATAAGAATAGCCCAACGGATTGATTGGAAAGAATAACTTTGAGGTGGTTTCGTACCCTACCATAATCTATTCGTTTGTTCTCCGCTATTAGTGACTTTGGAGTGACTCTTTGCTGCATGTTGAGGGATAGTTATATGATCCAATTATGTTATTATTGTTGAGTGGACTTGCACTAGTGAAAGTATGAACCCTAGGCCTTGTTTCAACGCATAGCAATACTGTTTACGCTCATATTTATCATTAGTTACCTTGCTGTGTTTATATTTTCAGATTACAAAAAACTTTATCTACCATCCATATACCACTTGTATCACCATCTCTTCGCCGAACTAGTGCACCTATACAATTTACCATTGTATTGGGTGTGTTGGGGACACAAGAGACTCTTTGTTATTTGGTTGCAGGGTTGCTTGAGAGAGACCATCTTCATCCTACGCCTCCTACGGATTGATAAACCTTAGGTCATCCACTTGAGGGAAATTTGCTACTGTCCTACAAACCTCTGCACTTGGAGGCCCAACAACGTCTACAAGAAGAAGGTTGTGTAGTCGACATCAACCTCTTTTCTGGCGCCGTTGCCGGGGAGGTGAGTGCTTGAAGGTATATCTTTAGATCTTGTAATCGAGTCTTTTAGTTTCTTGTTTTATCACTAGTTTAGTTTATAAAATAAAATTACAAAAAAATGGAATTAAGTTTGCCTCATACGCTTCATCTTTTTAATATCTTTCGTGACTTGATCGAAAGGAAAATTGTGCCAAAGTGTTAGAAGAAGAATGCATTAAAATGTTTGGCACTAAATCTTTGAATGATGAGCATTATTGCAATGTTGTTAGTATGAACTCCTTGAATATCCATAGTACTAATGATGATTGCACTATTTATGATGAAAATGTCTCCTATAAACATGTCAATTTTTGTGGAGTACATTGGGTTTGCAAGTACACACCAAATAGGGAAGATAGATATTGCAAGAGGCATAAGCATTTAGAGACTAAATGGTTGCAAGAAAGGCTAGGTGCGTGTGCTAAAAATTTAAAGTTTCTTAGCCATACTTGTGAACTTTGCAATGAACATGATCATTTCAGTACCCAATGCAAATTGTTTCATGATCGTATCATGTCCAAAAATTGTGATGACTTGATTTCCCTTGCACATCATAATGAACTTAGTTTGCTCTTGGGTTATGAAGAAATGAAACGTATAACTAAGGATATTCCAAAATTTGCCCTTGATAGAGTTCTTCAGTTTGATCTAGATGAAATTTATATGCATTGCGTGGTGAATTGCATTGAAAATCCTTATATTGCCAACTACATAAAGAAAAGAAAAAAAAAATAGAACAGAGAATACTAGAAAGGGAAGAGACTTCCCAATACCCTCCTATTATTTCTTATGATGAATCAGGTAACGAGGAGGAGCTTCCTATTCAACCAATCTCATTAATAAGGAGCTCCAAAAATAGGATTGAACCCACACATGATGTGGTGAAGAAGAAGAAAAGAAAAAGGAAGAGAGGTAAAAAGATATCTCTCCCAAATAATGCTGCTCCTATTACTATTGTGCCTCATGAAAATATAATTGTGGAAGATAATGATACTTCTTATGACCTTGAAAATCTTTTTGGCACTTCCTTGGAAGAATATGATAATTGCTATACTATTGGTGCTATCCATACTATTAATTATGAGAGTGATTATGCTTATGATATGAAAAGGCCCAAGCTTGGGGATGCTATGTTTGATGAATATGATGTTTTTGAGAATATATTTGCTGCAATTAATGTTTGTCCCAAGCTTTGGGATTCTATGTTTAATGAAGATGATATTTTTAGTCTCCCAAGTTTATATATGCAAATTTATAATGATGATAGCATGCCTCCTACTTATGATGATTATTGTGATGATACTTATGCTATAAAAAGTGATGATTATATTTATAAAACTTGTCATGATTATGATTACCCTTTTTCTGAACATTACTCTTTTAATGTGGAAACAATTTATAGTATTCGAGTTTCTTATGATACTTCCACTATTCCGAATGAGAAGAATCCTGCTTATGTGGAGAGTAGTGAATTTTCTATGCTTGTAGATCGTGAAAAGAATGCTTTAGGTGCTGGTTATATTGTTGAATTCATTCATGATGCTACTGTAAATTATTACGAGGGAGGAATATATGCTTGTAGGAATTGCAATAATATCAAGTTTCCTCTCTATGTGCTTAAAGTTTTAAAGCTATGCTTGTTTTACCTTCATATGCGAGTTGATTCTTGTTCCCACAAGTTGTTTGCTCACAAAATCTGTATGCATAGGAAGTGTGTTAGACTTAAATGTGCTAGTCATATTCTTCATGATGCTCTCTTTACGTTCCAATTCTTATCTTTTATGTGAGCATCATTGAAATCATCATGCCTAGCTAGGGGCGTCAAACGATAGCGCTTGTTGGGAGGCAACCCAACTTTATTTTTGTTCCTTACTTTTTGCTCCTGTTTAGTAATAAATAATTTATCTAGCCTCTGTTATGATTGAGTTTTATGTTTTAATTAGTGTTTGTGCCAAGTAGAACCGTTGGGAAGACTAGGGGAAAGTCTTGTTGATCATGCTGTAAAAAACTGAAACTTTAGAGCTCACGAGAATTGCTGCCATTTTTTATTGGAGATTGATATTTAGTTAATTAGTTTTGCAGATTGTTAACAGATAAATTCCTCACTTCAGAAATTTATTTGAGAATTTTATGAGTTCCATAAGTTTGCGTTAGTTACAGATTACTACACACTATTCTGTTTTTGACAGATTCTGTTTTTCGTGTGTTGTTTGCTTCTTTTAATGAATCTATGACTAATGAAGTTTATAATGTTGGGGAACGTTGCAGAAAACAAAAATTTTCCTACGGTTTCACCAAGATCCATCTATGAGTTCATCTAGCAACGAGTGATCGGATGCATCTACATACCTTTGTAGATCGCGAGCGGAAGCGTTCAAAGAACGGGGATGAGGGAGTCGTACTCGACGTGATCCAAATCACCGGAGATCCTAGCGCCGAACGGACGGCACCTCCGCGTTCAACACACGTACGGTCAGCGTGACGTCTCCTTCTTCTTGATCCAGCAAGGGGGAAGGAGAGGTTGAGGAAGATGGCTCCAGCAGTAGCACGATGGCGTGGTGGTGATGGAGCTGCAGCACTCCGGCAGGGCTTCGCCAAGCTCTATGGAGGAGGAGGATGTGTTGGAGAGGGAGAGGGAGGCACCAAAGGCAAAGGTAAGAGGTCCTCCATCCCCCCCACTATATAGAGGGGGGCCTAGGGGGGGCGCCGGCCCTAGGAGATGCAATCTCCTAGGGGGGCGGCAGCCAAGGGGTGGGGGGCTTGCCCCCCAAGCAAGGGGGCGCCCCCCTTTAGGGTTTCCCCACCCTAGGCGCATGGGCCCTAGGGGAAGTGGCGCCCCAGCCCACTTCGGGATGGATCCCTTCCCACTTCAGCCCATGGGGCCCTCCGGGATAGGTGGCCCCACCCGCTGGACCCCCGGGACCCATCCGGTGGTCCCGGTACAATACCGGTGACCCCGAAACTTGTCCCGATGGCCGAAATAGCACTTCCTATATATAATTCTTTACCTCCGGACCATTCCAGAACTCCTCTTGACATCCGGGATCTCATCCGGGACTCGGAACAACATTCGGGTTACTGCATATACATATCCCTACAACCCTAGCGTCACCGAACCTTAAGTGTGTAGACCATACGGGTTCGGGAGACATGTAGACATGACCGAGATTGCTCTCCGGTCAATAACCAACAGCGGGATCTGGATACCCATGTTGGCTCCCACATGCTCCTCGATGATCTCATCGGATGAACCACGATGTCGAGGATTCAAGCAACCCCGTATACAATTCCCTTTGTCAATCGGTATGTTACTTGCCCGAGATTCGATCATCGGTATCCCAATACCTTGTTCAATCTCGTTACCGGCAAGTCACTTTACTCGTACCGTAATGCATGATCCCGTGACCAGACACTTGGTCACTTTGAGCTCATAATGATGATGCATTACCGAGTGGGCCTAGTGATACCTTTCCGTCATACGGAGTGACAAATCCCAGTCTTGATCCGTGTCAACCCAACAGACACTTTCGGAGATACCCGTAGTATACCTTTATAGTCACCCAATTACGTTATGACGTTTGGTACACCCAAAGCACTCCTACGGTATCCGGGAGTTACACGATCTCATGGTCTAAGGAAAGGATACTTGACATTGGAAAAACTCTAGCAAACGAACTATACAATCTTATGCTATGTTTAGGATTGGGTCTTGTCCATCACATCATTCTCCTAATGATGTGATCTCGTTATCAATGACATCCAATGTCCATAGTAAGGAAACCATGACTATCTGTTGATCAACGAGCTAGTCAACTAGAGGCTTACTAGGGACATGTTGGCGTCTATTATTCACACATGTATTATGATTTCCGGATAACACAATTATAGCATGAATAAAGACAATTATCATGAACAAGGAAATATAATAATAATGCTTTTATTATTGCCTCTAGGGCATATTTCCAACATATAAACCATAGAGAAGTTGGAATACAGTAGTTTTAACACCAATATAAATAAAGAATGAGTTCATTACAATACCTTGAAGTGGTGTTTTGTTTTCTTTCGCTAACGGAGCTTACGAGTTTTCTGTTAAGTTTTGTGTTGTGAAGTTTTCAAGTTTTGGGTAAAGATTCGATGGACTATGGAATAAGGAGTGGTAAGAGCCTAAGCTTGGGTATGCCCAAGGCACCCCAAGGTAATATTCAAGGACAACCAAAAGCCTAAGCTTGGGGATGCCCCGGAAGGCATCCCCTCTTTCGTCTTCGTTCATCGATAACTTTACTGGGAGCTATATTTTTATTCACCACATGATATGTGTTTTTCCTGGAGCGTCATTTTATTTTCCTTTGTTTTGCTTGATGTTTGAATAAAATACCAAGATCTGAAATTATTAAATGTTAGAGAGTCTTCATATAGTTGCATAATTGTTTGACTACTCATTGATCTTCACTTATATCTTTCGGAGTAGTTTGTCATTTTCTCTAGTGCTTCACTTATATCCTTTTAGAGCACGGTGGTGGTTTTATTTTATAGAAATAGATGAACTCTCATGCTTCACTTATATTATTTTGAGAGTCCTTTAGAAAATCATGATAGTTTGCTTTGGTTATGAAACTAGTCCTAATATGATGGGCATCCAAGAGGGATATAATAAAAACTTTCATATAGAGTGCATTGAATACTAAGAGAAGTTTGATGCTTGATGATTGTTTTGAGATATGGAGATAGTGATATCAAAGTTGTGCTAGTTGAGTAGTTGTGAATTCGAGGAATACTTGTGTTGAAGTTTGCAAGTCCCGTAGCATGCACGTATGGTAAACGTTGTGTAACAAATTTGAATCATGAGGTGTTATTTGATTGTCTTCCTTATGAGTGGCGGTCGGGGACGAGCGATGGTCTTTTCCTACCAATCTATCCCCCTAGGAGCATGCACGTAATGCTTGGTTTTTGATGACTTGTAGATTTTTGCAATAAGTATGTGAGTTCTTTATGACTAATGTTGAGTCCATGGATTATACGCACTCCTACCCTTCCATCATTGCTAGCCTCTTCGGTACCGTGCATTGCCCTTTCTCACATTGAGAGTTGGTGCAAACTTCGCCGGTGCATCCAAACCCCGTGATATGATACGCTCTGTCACACATAAACCTCCTTATATCTTCCTCAAAACAGCCACCATACCTACCTATTATGGTATTTCCATAGCCATTCCGAGATATATTGCCATGCAACTTTCCACCATTCCGTTTATTATGACACGCATCATCATTGTCATATTGCTTTGCATGATCATGTAGTTGACATTGTATTTGTGGCAAAGCCACCGTTCATAATTTTTCATACATGTCATTCAGTGGAGGAAGTGTGATGAGTCATATCTTGTTCTAGTATCGAGTTGTAATCTTTGAGTTGTAAATAAATAGAAGTGTGATGATCATCATTAATAGAGCATTGTCCCAAAAAAGGCCAAAAAAAGGGAAAGGCCAAAAAAAGAAAGGCCAAATAAATAATAATAAAAGAAAGGCCAAATAAAAAATAAAAAAGGGACAATGCTACTATCCTTTTTTTCCACACTTGTGCTTCAAAGTAGCACCAAGATCTTCATGATGGAGAGTCTCTTATGTTGTCACTTTCTTATACTAGTGGGAATTTTTCATTATAGAACTTGGCTTGTATATTCCAACAGTGGGCCTCCTCAAGTGCCCTAGGTCTTCGTGAGCAAGCAAGTTGGATGCACACCCACTTAGTTTCTTTTGTTGAGCTTTCATACATTTATAGCTCTAGTGCATCCGTTGCATGGCAATCCCTACTCCTTGCATTGACATCAATTGATGGGCATCTCCCTAGCCCATTGATTAGCCGCGTCGATGTGAGACTTTCTCCTTTTTGTCTTCTCCACATAACCCCCTCATTATATTCTATTCCACCCATAGTGCTATGTCCATGGCTCGCGCTCATGTATTGCATGAAGGTTTATAAAGTTTGAGATTACTAAAGTATGAAACAATTGCTTGGCTTGTCATCGGGGTTGTGCATGATGAGAGCATTCTTGTGTGACAAAAATGGAGCATGACTAAACTATATGATTTTGTAGGGATGAACTTTCTTTGGCCATGTTATTTTGAGAAGACATGATTGCTTAGTTAGTATGCTTGAAGTATTATTATTTTTATATTGAACTTTTGTCTTGAATCTTATGGATCTGAATATTCTTGCCACAATAAAGATAACTACATGGATAAATATGTTAGGTAGCATTCCACATCAAAAATTCTTTTTTTATCATTTACCTACTCGAGGACGAGCAGAAATTAAGCTTGGGGATGCTGATACGTCTCCAATGTATCTATAATTTTTGATTGTTCCATGGTATTATATTATCAACTTTGGATGTTTGTGGGCTTTATTATGCACTTTTATATTATTTTTGGGACTAACCTATTAACCTAGAGCCTAGTGCCAGTTTCTGTTTTTCCTTGTTTTAGGGTTTCGAAGAAAAGGAATATCAAACGGAGTCCAAACGGAATGAAACCTTTGGAAAAGTTATTTTTGGAAAGAAAGCAATACAGGAGACTTGGAGTGCACGTCAGGGGATCAACCAGGAAGCCACGAGGCAGGGGGGCGCGCCCACCCCCCTGGGCGCGCCCTCCATCCTCGTGGGCCCCTCGTGGCTCCCCTGATGTATTTCTTCCGCCTATATATATCCATATACCCTAAAACTATCGGGGAGCACAATAGATCGGGAGTTCCGCCGCCAGAAGCCTCCGTAGCCACCGAAAGCCAATCTAGACCCGTTCCGGCACCCTGCCGGAGGGCGAATCCCTCTCCGGTGGCCATCTTCATCATCCCGGTGCTCTCCATGATGAGGAGGGAGTAGTTCTCCCTCGGGGCTGAGGATATGTACCAGTAGCTATGTTTTTGATCTCTCTCTCTCTCTCTCTCGTGTTCTTGAGGTGATACGATCTTGATGTATCGCAAGCTTTGCTATTATAGTTGGATCTTATGATGTTTCTCCCCCTCTACTCTCTTGTAATGGATTGAGTTTCCCCTGTGAAGTTATCTTATCGGATTGAGTCTTTAAATATTTGAGAACACTTGATGTATGTCTTGCCGTGCGTATCTGTGGTGACAATGGGATATCACATGATTCACTTGATGTATGTTTTGGTGATCAACTTGCGGGTTCTGCCCATGAACCTATGCATAGGGGTTGGCACATGTTTTCGTCGTGATTCTCCAGTAGGAACTTTGCGGCACTCTTTGAGGTTATATGTGTTGGTTTAATAGATGAATCTGAAATTGTGTGATGCATATCATATAATCATACCCACGGATACTTGAGGTGACATTGGAGTATCTAGGTGACATTAGGGTTTTGGTTGATTTGTGTCTTAAGGTGTTATTCTAGTATGAACTCTAGGGCTATTTGTGACACTTATAGGAATAGCCCAACGGATTGATTGGAAAGAATAACTTTGAGGTGGTTTCGTACCCTACCATAATCTCTTCGTTTGTTCTCCGCTATTAGTGACTTTGGAGTGACTCTTTGTTGCATGTTGAGGGATAGTTATATGATCCAATTATGTTATTATTGTTGAGTGGACTTGCACTAGTGAAGGTTGAACCCTAGGCCTTGTTTCAACGCATTGCAATACCGTTTACGCTCACTTTTATCATTAGTTACCTTGCTGTTTTTATATTTTCAGATTACAAAAACCTTTATCTACCATCCATATACCACTTGTATCACCATCTCTTCGCCGAACTAGTGCACCTATACAATTTACCATTGTATTGGGTGTGTTGGGGACACAAGAGACTCTTTGTTATTTGGTTGCAGGGTTGCTTGAGAGAGACCATCTTCATCCTACGCCTCCTACGGATTGATAAACCTTAGGTCATCCACTTGAGGGAAATTTTCTACTGTCCTACAAACCTATGCACTTGGAGGCCCAACAATGTCTACAAGAAGAAGGTTGTGTAGTAGACATCAGAGTTCAGAGGATGAAATAGGCTAATACCTGCAGAAGAGGGGTTTTACGCCAGATTATACGATGTGGACATTTCATGGCGAGTCTGCCCAACGTGCCAGAGCTGAGGTACTTCGTCGTCACACCGACGAGCATGGTACCGGGAGGCAAGACATGGTGCAAGACTTTGAGGATGCTCGGGACTCAGACGATGAGATGGAGGAATCTGCAAAGGCCTTCAATGGAATGTTGGAGTCCTCAAAATGTCCTCTCCATGAGCACACTGAGCTTTGTCAGCCGGATGCCATTTCACAAATAATAGCTCTGAAAGCTCAATTTAACTTGGTCAGAGAATGCTACGACACAATGATGACAATATTTGGACGTTTTCTACCCAAAGGCCATGTACTACCTGCAAACCTGTACTAGTTAGACAAAATCCTCCATGCTCTTAAGATGCCTTATGAGAAGATACATGCCTGTGAGAGAGGATGTGCCTTATGTAGGCTTCAGTATGCGGACTTGAACTATTGTCCCATTTGCAAGTCATCCAGTTATGTTGTGGTAGACAACGGTATGGGTGAGAAGATGAAGACCAAAATCCCCGTTGATGTTCTTCGGTATATGCCAATCGTACCAAGACTTCAATGTCTTTTCATGGTCGAAGAGACGGCCAGACAGATGACATGGCACAAAACGGGCAAAAGAACCCAACTAGATGCAGATGGGAAGCTGATGATGGTGCACACATCGGACGGTGAAGCATGGAAGCGCTTCGATGCATTACATGATGAAAAAGTTGCAGATCCGGGAATCCTTGAGTCAGCATCAACACGGATGGGTTCAGTGTGTTTGGTCTGATGGTAGCCAATACAGTTGTTGGCCCGTATTTGTCTTTCCACTCAATCTCCCCCCAGACAGATTATGCAAAGAAAGAACATTTTCCTGACGTTGATAATTCCAGGGCCCAACTATCCGGGAAAGAATATGAATGTGTACATGCAGTCGCTGAAGGACGAATTGCAAGAAGTCTGGGATAATGGGTTCAAGACATACGACGCCTTTAGCAAACGGAACTTCATAATACGTGTCTGGTATATGTACTCAACGCATGACTTGCCGGCGTATGCACTATTCGTTGGCTGGTGTGTGCATGGAAGGTTCCCATGCCCCACATGCAAGGGAGCTCTTGAGTATTGTTGGCTTCATGCCGATCGCAAGTTTTCTTGCTTTGACATGCATAGACAGTTCCTGGATCCTCGCCATAAGTTCAGGAAAGACAAGAAGAACTTCATCAGAGGTAGATGTCAAAAACTCTGCACCACCTACGTTGACAGGCCAAGAGACCCTGGATCAGTTAAACGCTCTGAGCCAGATCCAGGGCATCCAGGGTATTTCAAGGGGTATAATTCAAAACACGCCTGGACTCACAAGACATGCTTGTGGGATCTGCCTTACTTCAAAGACCTTCTTTGCCCACACAACATCGACATGATGCACACCGAAAAGAATATCGCCGAGGCACTTTTTGGTACATTGTTCGTCATAGAGGGGAAGTCAAAGGATAATACTAAGGCTAGAGTCGATCTGAAGGCGCTATTTGATAGACCGTTACAAAACATGAAAGAACAGAAAGGAAAGCAGAACTAGACGAAGCCAAAGTCATGGTTCAATCTTGGAAGGCCAGCTATGAGGGAAATTATCTTGTTGGTGCAAAAGCAGTTGATGTTCCCCGATGGGTATGCAGCAAATCTAAAGAGGGGAGCGAGTCTTGAAAAATTGAAGATATTTTGTCTGAAGAGTCATGATTGGCACATATGGATTGAGCGGGTAATGCCGGTGATGTTGCGTGGCTTCATCCCTAAGGATGAACGGCTAGTACTTTTTCTTCCGTGTTCTTTGTGCGAAACAACTATCGCTTGGCCTGCTAGAAGAAATGGAAGAGTTGGCACCGCAGTTGATCTGCAAGTTAGAGAATATCTTTCTGCCGGGCTTCTTTAATCCAATGTAGCACTTGATTTTGCATCTCCCAACCGGATTGGGGGGGAGGCGTGCAAAATCGTTGGTTCTACGCCACTGAGAGGATGCAGAAGATGCTATGAGCAAAATATAAAAATAAACGCAGAATTGAAGCATCGATGGCTGAGGCATTCATTATTGAGGAGGCGGCAAACTTCATGACATCACACTACGAAGCCAAAAATCGTCATTTGCATAATCCGAAGCCTCGATACAATGCCAACAACCCTAAAAAGGGTGGATCCAAACTCAGCCTATTCAAAGGGGATCTCGCACCAGCCGGTGCTGCTAATTCCTTAACGTTGGATTTTGAAGAATGGCAGATCATTTCGTTGTGTATCTTCACCAACCTAATAGAAGTGCGGCCGTACATCGAGTAAGTTCTCGGTACATTGTGTCGCAACTTTAATTCCTTTGATCTGCTCTTATTCCCGGATAAATTTGATACAGTCGATACGTTGCCAAATTCTCGCCTGTAGCAGTGATCCAAAAGGATTTCGTTGAAGAGTATGAGCTTATGGCAAAGCATGGAGGCGGCTATCCCGGTTTCATCTCTTGGTTCAAACAAACGGTAATTTCCATTAGACCATTTCATTTCTTCATCTAATTTGTGGCTAATGCAACAATCCCTTTCGCGTTAAACTTGTAGGCTAATTCATAGGTATCGCTTTTGTACCTATGGCAAAGAGCTATCTATGGCCGACCAAAAGTCTACAAATTGTTGTGTCTCTGCTATCGGCGAAGGAGATACCAAGTATTATGGAAGAGTTGAAGCAATTTATGAACTTCAATTCTATGGTGGAAACCCACCAAACGTCATAGTCTTCAAATGTTATTGGTTCCAGCCGAAGGAGACTAGAAGGACTCATGAAGACTTAGCTAGTGGAAATCAAACAAAGCACCCATTTGGATGTTCCCGATGTCTATATTATGGCTCAACAGGCAACCCAAGTTTTCTATCTACCGTGGGTCTGTCAAAGTGATCCAAATCTCAATGGTTGAGATGTCGTTTATGAAGTGCCGCCACATGTTAGACCACCTCCCCCCAATGAAGCGGATTATGAACCTCACATTAACCCAGACAAATATGAAGGAGAATTCTTCCAAGAAACACGTCTTTCCAAAAAAACGTTTCAAGAACCGCTCTACTTCACCCCAGAACATTGAAGTAGACAGCGACAGTGAACCTGACTTCACCCCTAAGCCGGAACAAGAAGAGCTTGAACTAGAAGAGGTTACTACTGCGGATGACCTATCAATGCTTGACCGATTACGTAAAGGTGGTCTTCCACATGATGATGCATTTATTAATGATGATGATGAGCACGTCATTATCGATAGTGATGATGATGATGCATTTATTGATCCTGGAGCATTTATTGAACCCGACGATCCAGATTATTATTAGGTATTCAATTTTTTATGTTGTACTTGACTTATATAGTTACTTGTATGATTGTATGATTTATATAGTTATTTGTATAATTTTCTTATTTTGTATGATCGTTTCTTATACATAGTGCCATGGTCTTGATGTCCGGCCCCATCGGCCCTCGCCTGCTTTATAATTCGGATGTGGTAAATTCTCTTTCATAACTATTTGTTGCATTTAGCATTTATGACAATTATGGCCATCAAGTTGACACAGAGATATTTTAATCTAGGAGGTATGTGAACCGGATTGAAACTGACCCTCTTGTCGAGAAGTTAAATTTAGTTGAAAAAGAAAATGAGTATTTTAAGGAAAAAATTAAAAGAACTGAAGAATAGAAGATGACAATGGAGTTTTATGTTGTCGATGTCGTCGATGATCACAACATGAAGATGAATGCAATGCACTCGAAGATGGATGCAAGGTAGTTAGAGTTGGGATTCGGAGTCAGATCGGTTTTCCTCGAACAGAACCGAGTCGTGAGATCGAGTCGTGGAATCGAGGATTCTACTAGATTGACTCAAATAAGATATTTTGTATGCACACAAGAAATTTATATGGGTTCTATATAGTTTTGACACTAAATATGGAGCAAGGAATGTACACATCAATGCTAGTTGTATTCCACTTATTTTTATGGATAACCTACCATCTATGTCGCATGTATGGAACATATATGAGAGGGAAATATATAGAACATTTAAACCTTCAATGCACGATTCTTTTTAGAGTGCGTGAATAGTCGATCACTTGTCTATCTGACCTACAATGCTAAACCTTGAAGGGTCTTGCTCTCCTTCTTCGATCAACCTTGAATCATGATACGTCTCCGTCGTATCTACTTTTCCAAACACTTTTTCCCTTGTTTTGAACTCTAACTTGGATGATTTGAATGGAGCTAACCTGGACTGAAGCTATTTTCAGCAGAATTACCATGATGTTATTTATGTGCATAAACAAAAGTTCTCGGAATGACCTGAAACTTCACGAAACAACTTTTTGGAAAATATATAAAATACTTGCAAAAAATGAAGGCCAGGGGCCCCACCACCTGTCCACGAGGGTGGGGGGCACGCCCCCTACCTCGTGGGCCCCCTGGAGCTCCTCCGACTCCAACTCCAACTCTATATATTGTGTTTCGGGGATAAAAAAATCAGAGAGAAGAATTCATTGCGTTTTACGATACGAAGCCGCCGCCAAGCCCTAAAACCTCTCGGGAGGGCTGATCTGGAGTCCGTTCGGGGCTCCGGAGAGGGGAATCCGTCGCCATCGTCATCATCAACCATCCTCCATCACCAATTTCATGATGCTCACCGCCGTGCGTGAGTAATTCCTTCGTAGGCTTGCTGGACGGTGATGGGTTGGATGGGATCTATCATGTAATCGAGTTAGTTTTGTTAGGGTTTGATCCCTAGTATCCACTATGTTCTGAGATTGATGTTGCTATGACTTTGCTATGCTTAATGCTTGTCACTAGGGCCCGAGTGCCATGATTTCAGATCTGAACCTATTATGTTTTCATCAATATATGAGAGTTCTAGATCCTATCTTGCAAGTCTATATTCACCTATTATGTGTTATGATCCGTTAACCCCGAAGTGACAATAATCGGGATACTTACCGGTGATGACCGTAGTTTGAGGAGTTCATGTATTCACTATGTGTTAATGCTTTGTTCTGGTACTCTATTAAAAGCAGGCCTTAATATCCCTTAGTTTTCGTAAGGACCCCGCTGCCACGGGAGGGTAGGACAAAAGATGTCATGCAAGTTCTTTTCCATAAGCACGTATGACTATATTCGGAATACATGCATACATTATATCAATGAATTGGAGCTAGTTCTGTGTCACCCTAGGTTATGATTGTTACATGATGAACCGCATCCGGCATAATTCTCCATCACTGATCCATTGCCTACGAGCTTTCCACATATTGTTCTTCACTTATTTACTTTTCCGTTGCTATTGCTATCATCACTACAAAATACCAAAAACATTACTTTTGTTACTGTTACCTTTTGCTACCGTTACCACTACTATCATATTACTTTGCTACTAAACACTTTGCTGTAGATACTAAGTTTCCAGGTGTGGTTGAATTGACAACTCAGGTGCTAATACTTGAGAGTATTCTTTGGCTCCCCTTGTGTCGAATCAATAAATTTGGGTTGAATACTTTACCCTCGAAAACTGTTGCGATCCCCTATACTTGTGGGTTATCAAGACTATTTTCTGGCTCCGTTGCCGGGGAGCATAGCTCTATTCTTTGAGTCACTTGGTATTTATATCTGCTTATCATTATGAAGAACTTGAGAGATCCAAAAACCAAGATTTATCCCTCAACTACGAGGGGAGATAAGGAACTACCATCTAGTTCTGCACTTGATTCACCTTCTGTTATGAGTAAGCTTGCAACACCTAAACCTGCTTCTGCTATTCGTTCTGATATGTCACATGTTATTGATGATGCCACTTCTGCTATGCATGATACTTATAATGAAACTACTTCTATGCTTGATACTACTGTGCCACTTAGTGAATTTCTTGATGAACAATTTGCTAGGACTAGAGAGAATGAAAATATTGAATCTGATAATACTGATGAAATAGATGATGAAGACTTGCCTGTTATTCCTAAGGGTTATGTTTTTGATAAAGAAGCTTCTTTAGATATTTTAGCTTGCAAAGATAGATATGAACTTAAGAGGTTATTAGCTAAATGGAATCAAGAATCTCTAAATGCTAGAATGAAACATGACCCTGCTTTTGCTACTTCACCTATTTGTGTTACCGATAAGGATTATGAATTCTCTGTTGATCCTGATATAATTACTTTGGTTGAATCTGCTCCTTTTCATGGCTATGAATCTGAAACTGTTGTGGCACATCTTACTAAATTGAATGATATAGCTACCCTGTTCACTAATGATGAGAGAACTCGCTACTTTTATATTCTTAAAATATTTCTGTTCTCATTAAAGGGTGATGCTAAGATATGGTTTAATTCTCTTGATCCTAGTTGTGTGCGTAGTCCCCAGTATATGATTTATTATTTCTCTGCTAAATATTTCCCTGCTCACAAGAAACATGCTGCTTTAAGAGATATATATATATATATAATTTTGTTCAAATTGAAGAAGAGAGTCTCCCACAAGCTTGGGGGAGGCTTCTCCAATTACTTAATGCTTTGCCTGATCATCCTCTTAAGAAAAATGAAATACTTGATATCTTTTATAATGGACTAACCGATGCTTCAAGAGATTACCTAGATAGTTGTGCTGGTTCTGTTTTCAGGGAAAGAACGCCGGATGAAGCTGAAATTCTATTGAATAATATGTTGACAAATGAAAATAATTGGACACCTCCAGAGCCAATTCCTGAGCCTATTCCTAAACCAACTCTGGAGAAGAGGGGTATTCTATTTCTTAGTCCTGAAGATATGCAAGAGGCAAAGAAATCTATGAAAGAAAAAGGTATTAAAGCTGAAGATGTTAAGAATTTACCTCCTATTGAAGAAATACATGGTCTTAATTTACCGCCTGTCGAAGAAACATATGATCTTGATCCATCACCTATTGAAGAAACTCGTGGTCTTGATAACCCGACACAGGTAGTAAAGGTAAATTCTCTCTATAGATATAATAAATCTGAAATCCCATTTACTGAATTTTATAGCCCATGCTTAGATGAGTTTGATAAATTTATGCCTAAGCAAGAAGATTTTAATGCTTATTTTGGTAGACAATTGAAATACAATTGAAATATGCTTGAACACTTGGGTGATTATATGGCTCATGTCAAAGGTGAACTTAAACTTATTAGCAAACATGCTTCTATGGTTACCACTCAAGTAGAACAAGTACTTAAAGCTCAAAATGATTTGCTCAATGAATTGATTAGTAAGAATATTGATAATGCTGTTATAGTGGCTACTAGAACTGGTAGGTGTTGTGATTGCTGCTCTGCTCCCCGAAAGGATTAATGCCATCCGCACTTAAAGCAAACCATACATTCCTTGGGTCCTTTGCAAACTCATCCTAGTACTTTCTCTCGATTTTTATCCACTGAGACCCGTCAGCGGGTGCTCTCAACTTCCCATCTTTCTTTCGGTTCTCACTGTGCCATCGCATCAACTTGGCATGCTCTTCGTTTCTAAACAGACGTTTCAACCATGGTATTATAGGAGCATACCACATCACCTTTGCAGGAACCCTCTTCCTGAGGGGCTCGCCATCAACATCACCAGGGTCATCTCGTCTGATCTTATACCGCAACGCACCGCATACCGGGCATGCGTTCATATCCTTGTATGCACCATGGTAGAGGATGCAGTCATTAGGGCATGCATGTATCTTCTCCACCTCCAATCCTAGAGGGCATACGACCTTCTTTGCTGTGTATGTACTGTCGGGCAATTCGTTATCCTTTGGAAGCTTCTTCTTCAATACTTTCAGTAGCTTCTCAAATCCTTTGTCAGCCACAGCATTCTCTGCCTTCCACTGGTTCCTCTTGATCTTCAGCAGCTTCACCCGTGGCAGCATCATTGGGCACATCGTCTGGTTCCTCTTGATCTTCACCAGCTCCCCCCGTTGCAGCATCACCGTATTCAGGGGGCACATAGTTGTCATCGTACTCTTCTTCTTCGCCGTCTTCCATCATAACCCCTATTTCTCCGTGCCTCGTCCAAACATTATAGTGTGGCATGAAACCCTTGTAAAGCAGGTGGGAGTGAAGGATTTTCCGGTTAGAGTAAGACCTCGTATTCCCACATTCAGTGCATGGACAACACATAAAACCATTCTGCTTGTTTGCCTCAGCCGCATCGAGAAACTCATGCACGCCCTTAATGTACTCGCGGGTGTGTCTGTCACCGTACATCCATTGCCGGTTCATCTGCGTGCATTATATATAATTAAGTGTCCAAATTAATAGAAGTTCATCATCACATTAAAACCAAAGTGCATACATAGTTCTCATCTAATAACATATAGCTCTCCAAAGCATATAATTAATTAAACCATACATTGAAACTATGTAAAACATTTCAATGCGAAAACAAATGCGATCATAATCGCAACCAAGGTAACAATTGATCCAACGGCATAATGATACCAAGCCTCGGTATGAATGGCATATTTTCTAATCTTTCTAATCTTCAAGCGCATTGCATCCATCTTGATCTTGTGATCATCGACGACATCCGCAACATGCAACTCCAATATCATCTTCTCCTCCTCAATTTTTTTTATTTTTTCCTTCAACAAATTTTTTTCTTCTTCAACTAAATTTAACCTCTCGACAATAGGGTCGGTTGGCATTTCCGATTCACATACATCCTAGATAAATAAAATCTATGTCATGTTGGTCGGCATAATTTTCATAAACAATAAATGAACCAATAGTTATAAAGATAATATACATATCAAATCCGAATCATAGACAGGACGAGGGCCGACGGGGGCGGATACCAAAACCATCGCACTATATAAGATGCAATAATAAATGTAAGAAAATGATACAAGTATCTATCTAAACATACAAGTAAGAATATTTTTCCTTTCAGAAAGAAGATAAGAACAAGAGGCTCACCACGGTGGTGTCGGTGATGAGATCGGCGCGGGTGATCGACGGCGGTGAAGACGGGGACGGGGCGTGACGGACTGCTAAATCTAGACAAATCTCGAGGAAAATGGAGCTTGGAGGTCGAGCTTCGAGAGGAGAAAGCTTAAGTAGTGTGGCTCGGGCATTCCATCGAACACCTCATGTGCATAGGAGGTGAGCTAGAGCACCACAAAGCCCTCTCCCCCTCGGCCAGAAAAAACAGAGCACTGTGCTCTGCTCTTGCACGAGGGGGTATACATAGGCACCTCATTGGTCCCGGTTGATGACATGAACCGGGACTAAAGGGAAGCCTTTGGTCCCGATTCAAGCCACCAACCGGGACCAATGGTGGTGGGCCAGGAGCGAGGTCCATTGGTCCCAGTTCGTCCCACCAACCAGGACCAAAAGGTCCAGATGAACCTGGACCAATGGCCCACGTGGCCCAGCCTACCCCCTGGGCTCACGAACCGGGACCAATGCCCACATTGGTCCCGGTTCTAGACTGAACCGGGACTAATGGGCTGAGCCGGCCTGGACCATAGCCCTGTTTTCTACTAGTGATGACTCGGGAACCTTTGTATCCTGAAGGCCATCCTAAAAGAATTGAGTAAGATTCTCAGAGAAATAATATAGATGCACCTAGTCCTTCTAAAAGGAAGAAAAATAAAAATGATAGGACTTTGCATGCTTCTAATGAACCTATTACTGAAACACCTGAGAATCCAAATGATATTTGTGTTTCTGATGCTGAAACACAATCTGGTAATGAACCTGAAACTAGTAATAAGGTTAATGATAATGCTCATGATGATGCTCAACCTAGTAATGATAATGATGTAGAAATTGAACCTACTATTGATCTTGATAACCCACAATCAAAGAATCAACGTTATGATAAGAAAGACTTTGTTGCTAGGAAACATCGTAAAGAAAGAGAGCCTTGGGTTCAGAAACCCATGCCTTTTCCTCCCAAACCATCCAAGAAAAAGGATGATGAGGATTTTGAGCGCTTTGCTGAAATGATTAGACCTATCTTTTTGCGTATCCGATTAAGTGATATGCTCAAAATGAATCCTTATGCTAAGTATATGAAAGAAATTGTTACTAATAAAAGAAAGATACTGGAAGCTGAAATTTGCACCATTGAGGGAGTCCTGGACTAGGGGGTCTCCGGACAGCCGGACTGTTGGACTATGAAGGTACAAGATTGAAGACTTCGTCTCGTGTCCAGATGGGACTCTACTTGGCGTGGAAGGCAAGCTAGGCAATACGGATATGGATATCTCCTCCTTTGTAACCGACCTTCGGTGTCTATATAAACCGAAGGGTTTTAGTCCGTAGGACAACAATCACAACATACAATCATACCACAGGCTAGCTTCTAGGGTTTAGCCTCTCTCATCTCGTGGTAGATCTACTCTTGTACTACCCATATCATCAATATCAATCAAGCAGGACGTATGGTTTTACCTCCACCAAGAGGGCCCGAACCTGGGTAAAACATCGTGTCCCCTGCCTCCTGTTACCATCCGGCCTAGACGCACAGTTCGGGACCCCCTACCCGAGATCCGCCGGTTTTGACACCGACATTGGTGTTTTCATTGAGAGTTCCTCTGTGTCGTCACCGTTAGGCTTGATGGCTCCTACTATCATCGATAGCGATGCGGTCCAGGGTGAGACTTTTTTCCCCGGACAGATCTTTGTACTCGGCGGCTTTGCACCCCGGGCTAATTCGCTTGGCCATCTGGAGCAGATTAAAGCTACGCCCCTGGCCATCAGGTCAGATTTGGAAGTTTGAACTACACGGCCGACATCCGCGGAGACTTGATCTTCGACGGATTTGAGCCACAGCCGGGCGCGCCGCACTGTCGCAATGGGTATGACCTAGCTCTGCCGCCGAACAGTACCCCAGAGGCTGCGCCCGCATCAGCTCCGACCCTTAGCTCGGAGCCAACTGCACCAGTCGAGGACGGGTGGTTAGACACCGCCTCAGGGGCTGCAGTCTCAACGGCGATCGAGCTGAACACCAGCCTAAACCTCTGCGCAGCCCGTGACTCCAAGGTGCCGGACACTTTTCCGGACTCCGAACCATCCGCGCCCCTGCCAATCGAATCCGATCGGGCGCCGATCATGGAATTCACCGCCGCAAATATCTTTCAGCACTCGCCCTTCGGCGACATTCTGAATTCACTAAGGTCTCTCTCTTTCTCAAGAGAGCCCTGGCTGGATTATGGCCAACAGGATTGGGATGCGGACGACGAAGAAATTCGACGCCCACCCGCCACCCACTTCGTAGCCACCATCGATGATTTAACCGACATGCTCGACTTCGACTCCGAAAACATCGACAGTATGGACGATGATGTAGGAGACGAACATGAACCAGCACATATAGGGCACTGGAAAGCCACCTCATCATATGACGTATACATGGTGGACACACCAAAAGAAGACGACGAGGAGGAACGGAAGGACGCTACGAAGGCTTGTCCCCTCGAGAAGCAGTCAACGCGGCGGCGTAAGCGCCGCCCCAAATCCCGCCTCGGTAGAAACAACGATCATACAGACCCAGCGCTAGAGGAGGGCGAGCCATTGCCGGACCACAACAACACGGAGAATCAAACCGAACAACCCGACTTTGTCAAAGATAATAGTCCAGACGACATCACACCGGACGAACACGCGGAGCAACAGAATGCCCATCAAAGGCTCGTTGCCACCGCAAGTTGTCTAAAAAAGCAGAAGCAAAGGCTCAAGGCTGCGCAAGACACACTCCAAATCAGATGGAGTAAAGTACTCAACACCGCAGCGAAGTACGGCGGCAATCGCCCCAACAAGAGCTACCCAAAGCGGAAGTTGCTACCTGAATTCGATGAGGAGGCCTTAGACCCCCCACAACCAAAAATTAAAACAACCATATGGCCGGATAGACGACCTCACGGCCAACATAAAGCGGCAAGCAACGCCGCACATAAGCCAATACACGGTCTACGCGAGGGCTCGCATCAAAAGGACGGCGAAACCAGATCCATCTATGGACCACGCAAGCGTGCTCCAGCATATGATGCAACACAACAAACATACGAACAACATGGTACACCCAGATATAGGGGTGCCGCACACCCCCTATGTTTCACCGCTGAGGTGCTGAACCATGAATTTCCAGAGGGATTCAAACCCGTAAACATAGAGGCATACGACGGTACAACAGACCCTGGGGTCTAGATTGAGGACTATATCCTCCATATCCATATGGCTCAGGGAGATGATCTCCACGCCATTAAGTATTTACCCCTCAAACTCAAAGGGCCAACTCGGCACTGGCTTAAGAGCCTCCCCGAAAGCTCCATTGGAAGCTGGGAAGAGCTCGAAGACGCCTTTCGGGCAAATTTTCAAGGGACTTATGTCCGACCCCCCCACGTGGATGATTTGAGTCATATAACTCAACAGCCCGGAGAGTCAGCCCGAAAGCTTTGGAACAGGTTTCTTATTAAAAAGAACCAAATTGTCGACTGTCCGGATGCCTAAGCCTTGGCAGCTTTTAAGCATAGCGTCTGTGACGAATGGCTTGCCAGACACCTCGGCCAAGAAAAGCCGAGAACAATGGCAGCATTAACAAGCCTCATGACCCGCTTTTGCGTGGGTGAGGACAGCTGGCTAGCCAGATGCAGCACCAGTGACCCCAGTACATCTGAAGTTAGAGATGGAAACGGGAAATCACGGTGCAACAGCAATAACAAACGCCGGAATAAAGAAGACAACACGAAGAGCACGGCAGTAAACGCCGGATTCAAAAGCTCTCGGCCAGGTCAGCAAAAGCCACCCTCTAAAGGCACCAGAGATGAACTATCCAGCCTAAAAAAAATTCTGGACCAAATATGTCAGATCCATAACACCCCTGGTAAACCCGCTAATCATACCCACAGAGAATGTTGGATCTTCAAGCAGTCCGGCAAGCTCAACGCCGTACACAAGGGGGAGGATACACCAAGTGAAGACGAGGATGAGCCTCTCAAGCAAGACACTGGGGAACAAAAGAAATTTCCACCAGAAGTCAAAACAGTAAACGTGTTTCACGTGATCAAGGGGAGAAACAAAATGGCACTCCCCGAAAATTATGCCCAAGGGCCTATCACCGCGGAGTCCTGCCACTGGTCGTCTCAAACCGATCACTTTTGACCATCGTGATTACTCAGCAAGTATCCAGCATGCAGGATGGGCTGCCCTAGTATTAGACCCAATAATTGACGGATACCACTTCACACGAGTGCTGATGGACGGTGGCAGTAGTCTAAACCTGATATACCAGGACACAATCCGCGAAATGGGGATAGACCCAACGAAAATTTGTCATAGCAATACTACCTTTAAAGGAGTAACGCCAGGCCCAGGGGCTCATTGTACGGGCTCCCTGCTACTAAAGGTTATATTCGGCTTCCCCGATAACTTCCGCAGCGAACATTTAACCTTCCACATCACTCCGTTCCAAAGTGGCTATCAAGCACTACTTAGACGCGAAGCTTTCACTCGCTTTAATGCAATACAGCATTATGCCTCCCTCACGCTCAAGATGCCCGGTCCACGTGGCATCATTACAGTGAATGGAAGTATCGAGCGATCTTTGCGCGCCGAAGAGAGTGCGGCTGCCTTGGTAGCCGCACACTAAAAACGGCCTCACCAACTAAAGCATTGAACAGGTCGTCAAGACCTCGGACACGGTTAGATGAGTCTGGCGCAGCTATATGTAATTTATATCGGATCGATGGTCACACCCCTATTACAAATACAAGGGGCTCAACGCGCGCAGACAAGTGGCAATTTTTACTCATCTGGAATTATACATGGTTTCTTTAAAAACTATCTTTTTGCATGACAACTTTTTCACCTAAGTTCCTCTCTTTTTACAGATGATCATCGTGCCACATGTCGTGGTTCTAACTCTGACAGTGATGTAGGGGGTATGTATGGAGAGGCTAGATCTCAGCTTTGGAGAAGTTGTAAATACACCAAGATGTACGAGTTCAGGCCCTTCGCGGAGGAAGTAACAGCCCTACGTCTCAGTGCCCGGAGGCGGTTGACTGGATTATGTGTGTATGAGTTACAAGGGTGCGAACCCTTGCTACTGAGGAGGGGGGTGGCTTATATAGAGTTCGCCAGACCCCTCCAGCCCTCAGTAATGCAGGGTTAAAATACATTAAGACTGGGCGTTACTGGTAACGTCCCCAATAAAGTGCTATGATGACCATAAAGACTACTTAATGGCCGACCGTTTGCTTGCAGAGTGACTTTAGATCTCCTGTCAGTCGGGTGGTTGGCTTCGTGGTCGAGTGGTAGCTTCCTGGTCGAGTGTCTTGAATCCGTCGAGTGGGATACCTTCAAGTCGATTGAAAGGTGACTTCTTCCAGGGATGTCCTTGGGTAGGGCTCTTAGGACAGGTCCATGCCCCTACCCTAGGTACATAGCTTCATCATTAGCCCCCGAATGGATCGAGGTTCGAGTGGGGAAGGAGTTGGGGGTCCTTCCGACTGGTTCTTAGCGTTATACGAATGTCTTGTACTGGATCAATCGTCACGGATGACGTTGTCAACTTCTTTCGGTCACCCTGATCCATTCTTGGTCTCTCGTCGAGTGAATTTCCTTACTTGTGGAATACCGAGTGCCGGCACGAGCGGGCTCTTCAGTTTGATGAGTTGTTCGGCAGCCCGCGGATTTTGCGGGATTTGAATTTCGGGAAGCGAGCGGGATGGGGGCAGCCAAAGTAATCGGATGGGATAGGATGGAAGCTCCTCGATCTCCGCGCCACCTTTTTCGCCACATACCGCGCACGCGCCTGTTGCGGAATTTGACGGGATCGCCTGGGCCTACCGGTCAGCCACTCGGAAGCGGCTCCTTATAAGTTGCCGGCTCCGGGCTCCCTAATAGTGTGCTCTCGCCTTTCCTCCTCCCCCCGCAAGGTCCTCTGCCACCTCCGCTCTCACCCTAGCGCCGTAGGTCCGTTCGAGCCTCGCCGGCGACGATGGTGAAGGACAAGACGTCGGCTTTGGAGCGTGCGAAGAAGGCGGCGGTGCAGGGGAAGGGGAAGAAGTCCGCTCGAGGACTACTCTGCCCAGGGATTGGATCCAGGGCGACTGGATGCCCTCGGTGATTCGGCAGGAAGATCTTGATGACATGGTTGAGGGGGAGTCATTCCCCATGAAGCTGCGCGTCTCCCGGGGAGAGAAGTCGAACCCCAACCTTGTGACGGTGAGTGCGTCCTCCTCGCCACCCATATCGATTGCGGATTTTCTCTACCTCCTCATCCTTTTTTCCGGAGCTTTTTGAACTTCTTCGGAGCGCAGCTCCACCATTTCACTCCCAATTCCATCGTGTATCTTGCGGCTTTCGTTTCCTTGTGCGAAAGTTTCTTGGGTTGCCGCCCTCATTGGGGACTCTTTAAACACATCTTCACTTGTCGTTCCCAATCGGTAAAGAAAGCCAAGTCGAGTGACGAACGGATGCAAGTGATCCAGCTGTGCGGGGGCCTGGCGATCCAGATGAGGGGTAAAAGTTCTTTTCCGTCTATCACTTTTTCCGAGTCGGTCTGTGGTTGGCAGTCGACCTGGTTTTATTGCCAAGACTAGGTGACCCCAGGGCAGTCGACTGGTCTTCGCCCTTTCTCTCTGGACCGAGCTCAAAAGCCTGCCTTTCTGAAAGTGCTGCCGGAGGAAAAGGCGCAAGTCAAGGTGCTGGCTGGTCGAGTGGTTCAGCTTGTCCGAGAGGGCGTGACCGGCATGGACTTGCTGGAGGTCTTCCTTCGGAGGCGCATCCAACCGCTTCAGGCTCGTGACCACCCTATGTGGCTATACTCGGGTCTCGACGACACCACTCGGGTTCACCCAGAGGAGGTCACTGACGAGATGCTGGAAGGGTGGCTGTTGAGCATCATAGGGAACAAAGACAACCCCCGAGGAGCCGGGAGGGTTCCCCCTCTTGACAGTACATACGACGTGGACCAGGTCTGACCTTGTGTTCCCGACTGAGATCTTGCTTTCTTCATTTGCTCTCTTTGAATCGGTCGAATGACTTTCGACTTGTCTGCTATTCTCCAGGCAACTACAGAGATGTACTCGACACCCAACGGAGCACAGGGGCAGGCCAAGGAAGGGGAGGCGAGCGGAGGCGAAAGCGGAGACGAACAGGGGGAGTGGGAATCTGACGGTGAAGGAGAGGGAGACGACGACGTCGACTCCAGCGAAGAGGAGGAGGAGGAGGAAGCTGAACCTCCCCGCTCGGAAAGGCGATCCAAGCTTACACACGACCCTGCGCGGGAACGTGGTAAGGCGACTGCTCCCATTGGGCAGTCGTCGAAGCGCCCTCGGACCTCTTCTCCAGCGCCGACTGAAAAAGCTCCCAAGCACCCCCGCGTGGCACCGTCCAAGCCACCCAAGGCTCTGCCCAAGATGAGGATGACTGTCCCCACCATTTCTGGGTAATGATAGAACTTGTTCTCCTTTGTCGACCGTGGACGGATCCTTAGTCGATCCACTGAGCTGACTGACTGTCTTTCAAAATTTGCAGTGCTGCTACTTCTGAGATCTCTTCCAAGGACAATGATCAAGAGATGGAAGATGTTGTTACTTCCAACCCTGGTATGATTACTGATGTTCTGCCTTGAATTGACTGACAATTTCTTATAACTCTGGTCGATTGAATTTTTCTCGTAGCTCCTCCTCATGTTATTAACCTTCCTGACGACGAAGACGAAGCGCCACTGAGAGTGAGGCGGAACAGGAAAGCGTCGGCTGGCGAGACCCCACAATCCACTCCGGCGCCTGAGGCCGTAGCTCGAGACGGTGGCGATACCATCCGTGCTTCTGTGACTTTCGCCGATCCTCTGACGAGTGTGCGGCCCTCGAGGTCGACCGTAAATCCGCCTTCACTCTTCGCCACACACCACGTCCCTGAGGACCAAGTGGGTGCAGCTAAGGAAGCTATACGCCAGTCAGGCATCATGATGGAGCAGGTCAAGTTGGTTCGAGAAGCCAGCCAAGCGGCTTATGATGCGAGTTCAGCTCTTCAGAGTAACGTCCAGGTCAGTCGATTCACTGCTCGTTCTATTAGGGTATGCTGTCTGAAGAATCTCTTTTCCGAAGATCTTTAAATCTGTACACCCACTGGGTGTTTCTGTTAAGTTTTTTGGTCGAGTGGGGGCACGCTGAGTGCACCCACTTGGTGTAGTCCCCGAGACTACGGTGGACTGCTGGCAGTCGACTGTAGTCTTTATATTGTGTTGCTGTAGTTTTACTTCTTCAGTCGGTCTGGCCAGGCCATGTCGAATGAAACTGTATCCGGTCAACTGCGGGCAGTCGATTTTTTTTTCAAAACCAGTGGGGGCACGCTGAGTGCACCCACTGGGTGTAGTCCCCGAGACTACTATTGAATGTTTTTGATTCAGCTGTAGTCTTAGAAACGTCATCATTGTCTCTTGGTTACTCGGAAGCAACTTATCTTGGACCTCTGTCGACTGACTTTTGCAGAAATCCTGTGAACTTGTGGCTCTCTACACTGAGTTGGAGAACAAACAGATCCAGCTCAACCTTGACTTGAAGCTCGCTCAACAGAACCTGCAGAAGGCGCGAGACGAAGCAAAAGGTATGGCTGGTGAGGTTTCTCATTCTTGATGAGTGACTTTCCTTTATTACCCGTTCTTGATTTTGAGTTCACTCGATGTTCTGTAGATAAACTGGAGGAAGCTCTGAAGAAGAAGGATCAAGATCTTGCCGAAGCACAGAAGGAGGCCTTGAGCAAAACGAAGCTTGCAGAAGAGAAACTGGCTTCGGTCGGAACTCTTGAACAGGAGAACTCCAGACTGAAAACTGCTCTCGAGACAGCTAATCAAGAGGTCAGCCGACTAAAGAACGACAAGATGGTTCTACACGACCAGGCGGGTGAGCTGGCGGGGAAGGTAAACGATCTGGAGGCTTATCTCGGTGGACTCACCAAGAAGCTGTTCGTCATGCTCGAAGGTAATTACTCCGACCCGGCTGTCTTGCAGTTACCAAGCCCGCGTAAGGCCACTGTCTTATTCTTGAATCGTGTTTGCAGAATTCTGCCAGAGCTTCAAAGAGGAAACCAGTCGAGTGGAGCCAGGCTTGGATCCCGCCAATTCTCTCGTGAAGGACGAGGCTGCTATGAACGTGCTCCGACTAGAGTCTCATGTTACCAGCGTTGTTGACTATCCTGCTCGGCTGAAGGTTGCGATGCCGCGGATCGACACATCACTCTGGCCTGGAACGACGCTTCAGAACGACCTCGAGTCCCTGATGGTTCGACTGGATGAAGTCCCAGGTCGAGTGGCGGAATGGAAGAAATCTTCTGCTAGATGTGGTGCTGATGTCGCTCTATCTCTGGTCCGCGTCCATTGCAAGGAGGCGCGAGAAGAAAAGCTGGCCGCCATCCAAGTTGCCAATACCAGGAAGCACAACTTTCAAGACTTCATGGAGACTTTCATTGCTGCTGCTACTCGTATTGCAGACGGGATCGACTTGGACGAGTTCATCGCCCCTTCCAGTCCTCCGCTTGAGGAATGAAAAACTATTATGCTTCACTTTAAATTTGCCTCGGAATGCCGAGTGGATTTTGTAACCATTAAACTCTGTCGAGCCGAGGGCTCGAGTACTTTGATCTGAGGCCTGGGACCTTTGGGTCTTATCTGAACTTGATTTATCGTTGAATATCTTCGTGGTCGATCCGTCGAGTGGAACTAGATCTTCACTCGAAATAACCTTGTATTTGTGGTGCAGATCCGAAGGAGAAGGTAGCAGTCGATTTGCGCCTCGTCGTCCTTGCAGGTTGGGTTGTGCTCCGTACTTAGGCGAGCGCTGGGCTGCAGCTAAGCCCCCGAGTGGGAGGTTTGCTCTCCACTCGGTAAGATTTTTCAAACTCAGGCGAGTACTTGGACTGCAGCTAAGCCCCCGAGTGGGAGGTTTGCTCTCCACTCGGTAGGATTATTAAGACTCTTAGGCGAGCACTGGGCTGCGGCTAAGCCTCCGAGTGGGAGGTTTTATCTCCACTCGGTAGGATTTTTCAAACACTTAGGCGAGCACTGGGCTGCAGCTAAGCCTCCGAGTGGGAGTCTGGCTCGCCACTCGGTAGGATTTTAAAACTCTTAGGCGAGCACTGGGCTGCAGCTAAGCCCCCGAGTGGGAGGTTTGCTCTCCACTCAGTAGGATTTTTTAAACACTTAGGCGAGCACTGGGCTGCAGCTAAGCCTCCAAGTGGGAGTCTGGCTCGCCACTCGGCAGGATTTTAAAACTCTTAGGCGAGCACTGGGCTGCAGCTAAGCCCCCGAGTGGGAGGTTTGGCTCGCCACTCGGCAGGATTTTAAAACTCTTAGGCGAGCACCTGGGCTGCAGCTAAGCCCCCGAGTGGGAGTCTGGCTCGCCACTCGGTAGGATTTTTAAACATCTTAGGTGAGCACTGGGCTGCAGCTAAGCCCCCGAGTGGGAGGTTTGCTCTCCACTCGGTAGATTTTTTAAACACTTAGGCGAGCACTGGGCTGCAGCTAAGCCTCCGAGTGGAGTCTGGCTCGCCACTCGGTAGGATTTTTAAACACTTAGGCGAGCACTGGGCTGCAGCTAAGCCCTCCGAGTGGGAGGTTTGCTCTCCACTCGGTAGGATTTTTAAACACTTAGGCGAGCACTGGGCTGCAGCTAAGCCCTCCGAGTGGGAGTCTGGCTCCACTCGGTAGGATTTTTAAACACTTAGGCGAGCACTGGGCTGCAGCTAAGCCCCCGAGTGGGAGGTTTGCTCTCCACTCGGTAGGATTTTTTAAACACTTAGGCGAGCACTGGGCTGCAGCTAAGCCTCCGAGTGGGAGTCTGGCTCGCCACTCGGCAGGATTTTAAAACTCTTAGGCGAGCACTGGGCTGCAGCTAAGCCCCCGAGTTCCTCTCCACTCGGTAGGATTTTTAACACTTAGGCGAGCACTGGGCTGCAGCTAAGCCCCGAGTGGGAGTCTCTGCTCGGTAGGATTTTAAAAACTTAGGCGAGCACTGGGCTGCAGCTAAGCCCCCGAGTGGGAGGTTTCTCTCCACTCGGTAGGATTTTTTAAACACTTAGGCGAGCACTGGGCTGCAGCTAAGCCCCCGAGTGGGAGTCTGGCTCGCCACTCGGTAGGATTTTAAAACTCTTAGGCGAGCACTGGGCTGCAGCTAAGCCCCCGAGTGGGAGGTTTGCTCTCCACTCGGTAGGATTTTTAAACACTTAGGCGAGCACTGGGCTGCAGCTAAGCCTCCGAGTGGGAGTCTGGCTCGCCACTCGGTAGGATTTTTAAACACTTAGGCGAGCACTGGGCTGCAGCTAAGCCCCCGAGTGGGAGTTGCTCTCCACTCGGTAGGATTTTTTAAACACTTAGGCGAGCACTGGCTGCAGCTAAGCCCGAGTGGGAGTCTGCTCTCCACTCGGTAGGATTTAAACACTTAGGCGAGCACTGGGCTGCAGCTAAGCCCCCGAGTGGGAGGTTGCTCTCCACTCAGTAGGATTTTTTAACACTTAGGCGAGCACTGGGCTGCAGCTAAGCCCCCGAGTGGGAGGTCTGCTCTCCACTCGGTAGGATTTTTTAAAACTTAGGCGAGCACTGGCTGCAGCTAAGCCCCGAGTGGGAGGTTTGCTCACCACTCGGTAGGATTTTTTAAACACTTAGGCGAGCACTGGGCTGCAGCTAAGCCTCCGAGTGGGAGTCTGGCTCCACTCGGTAGGATTTTTAAACACTTAGGCGAGCACTGGGCTGCAGCTAAGCCCGAGTGGGAGGTTTGCTCTCCACTCGGTAGGATTTTTAAACACTTAGGCGAGCACTGGGCTGCAGCTAAGCCTCCGAGTGGGAGTCTGGCTCGCCACTCGGTAGGATTTTAAAACTCTTAGGCGAGCACTGGGCTGCAGCTAAGCCCCCGAGTGGGAGGTTTCTCTCCACTCGGTAGGATTTTTTAAACACTTAGGCGAGCACTGGGCTGCAGCTAAGCCTCCGAGTGGGAGTCTGGCTCGCCACTCGGTAGGATTTTAAACACTTAGGCGAGCACTGGGCTGCAGCGCCTCCGAGTGGGAGGTTCTTGCTCTCCACTCGGTAGCTCCGGGCCTCCCTCTCACTTCTCCCCTTTTTCTTACTTTACGCTCCTCTCCTATCTTTCTCTTTCCTCTTCCCACCGCTCCGGGTGGGAGGCGTTTTTCTCTTCCTCTAGTCTCACTCGGTAGGTATTTTTAAATAGATCACTTGCTTAGTAATTTTCCGTTTCTTAGGCGAGGGCACTTGGGTTCGTGGGTGTCATGCTAAGCTCCGAGTGGAGTTGTGTCTGCGGCTTCGCCATTCGGCAATGGGATTTTATAATTAATCTATGCCGGCACCATTTTGTGGGAGTGCTGTTGAGTTTCACGTCCTTTGGTTTGGATGGTGATCTTTCATTTTCATTAGTGATGTTGACTTTGTCCGTGCATTGAGTTAGTAGTGAGTTACGGGTTGCTCTGCACTTAGACTCCTTGAGTGATAACATGCACTTATAGTGTTCCACTCTGGTGTAATAGGTTTTTGGACGGATTGCGTTACGGGCCGTGTCCAGAAACACATTTTAAACGTATTGGGTCTAGAAAATCGTTGCCCAGATCTTTTGAACGTTTCTTTGTAATTTCTGTTTCACTCGGATGCGTTTACTGCATTACGGCGATATGACAAAAAAGAATTATAAAGGGAGTTGCTTCCTCATTAGTGGTTCACCCTCATTCTTATTCCGCACTTCATCATTTTTATCTACATCCAGTCTCTCTCTCCTAGTCTCTCCTATACTCACTATCTATGAAAAAATACACACCAATCCGCAACACATCGGTAGGATTTTTTTAACAGCACACTACCTCTTAGACACACAAACAAACCGACATCCTAGCGCATCGCCAAATCACACAACAAACCCACCACAAAAAGGGAACAAAACAAAAAATAAAGAAAACAGAATAACACAAGCATAAAACACGCCAACATCACCATAAATACAAACACACATAAAAGAGTAGGAGAAAAGACTAGAGATAAAGAACAACAAAAAAAAAATATATAATAAAAAAACAAACATACAATCAACACTCAAAAAGGCCAAGCTAAAACTCATCGGAAATCACCAACCAAGGATATATATAATTTAGAGAGAACATCACAGAGAGATAGCCCAGACGAAAACAAACTTAGGTGAGCACTGGGCTGCAGCTAAGCCCTCGAGTGGTGTATTTGCTCTCCACTCGGTAGGATTTTTTTTACAAACTTAGGCCAAATGGATTCGCAGCTAAGTCAACCACTGGGGGATTTCGTACGCAAACAAAAGTGACAGCAATTATTGGAACACTCTTGTCTTTGATAAAAATGAACTGCAGAAGTTTTTCTTATTACATCTTATCCGAGAGAGAGCTCAAGTGTAGAAGGGGCGGAGCAGTTCCGCATTCCAAGCTCGCGGCTCGTCGATCTGGCGATCAACATTGTAGAGGTGATACGCTCCATTGTGGAGGACTCTGGTGACGATGAAGGGACCTTCCCAAGTAGGAGCAAGCTTGTGTGGTTTCTGTTGATCCACTCGGAGGACCAAATCTCCTTCTTGGAAGGCTCGACTCTTCACATTCCTGGCATGGAATCGACGCAAGTCTTGTTGATAAATGGTCGATCTGATCATGGCCATTTCCCTCTCTTCTTCTAAGAGGTCGACTGCGTCTTGCCGGGCTTGTTCTGCTTCATCTTCGGTACAAAGTTCGACTCGGGGTGCGTTGTGAAGAAGATCACTTGGCAGAACTGCTTCGGCTCCATAAACCAGAAAGAATGGAGTTCTTCCAGTCGACCAGTTCGGGGCGGTCCTCAATCCCCACAGAACTGACGGAAGCTCGTCGACCCAAGCACCTGCCGCGTGCTTGAGATCACGCATCAGTCGAGGCTTTAGTCCTTTGAGAATCAGACCATTTGCCCTTTCAGCTTGTCCATTCGACTGGGGATGGGCGACCGATGCATAGTCGACTCGTGTGCCTTGTGAGGCGCAAAAAGCTCTGAATTTGTCCGAATCCAAGTTTGATCCATTGTGAGTGATGATGCTATGTGGGACTCCATATCTGAATGTTAACTCCCTGATGAAACTGATAGCAGTGCAGGCGTCAAGATTCTTGATAGGTTTAGCTTCGATCCATTTGGTAAACTTGTCGACTGCCACAAGCACATGAGTGAAGCCGCTCCTGCCTGTTCTCAACGGGCCAACCATGTCCAGTCCCCAAACAGCGAAAGGTCAGACGAGTGGAATGGTCTTTAGGGCTGATGCAGGCTTGTGTGACATGTTGGAGTAGAACTGGCACCCTCCACACTTGTCGACTATCTCCTTTGCCATTTCATTTGCTCTTGGCCAGTAAAATCCCGCTCGGTATGCTTTAGCCACAATGGTCCAAGAAGACGCATGGTGACCACAGGTCCCCGAGTGGATATCATCAAGGATTATCTGGCCTTCTTCTGGTGTTATGCACTTCTGACCGATTCCAGTCGCGCTTTCTCTATACAACTGTCCCTTTATGACTGTGAAGGCCTTGGATCGGCGGACGATCTGTCGAGCCTCTTCCTCATCCTCCGGGAGTTCTTTCCTCAGGATATACGCGATGTACGGTATCGTCCAGTCGGGAGTGATTGCCAAGACTTCCATGATTAGGTCGACCACAGCAGGAACTTCGACTTCAGTCGGATCTGTGGCACTTTTCGGCTGCGGGGCTTCTTTTGTAAAAGGATCTTCTTGGACTGATGGTGAGTGGATGTGCTCCAGGAACACGTTGCTGGGATTGGCTTCTCTCTTGGAGCCTATCTTTGCCAAATCATCAACCACTTGATTTTTTAGTCGGGGGATGTGATGAAGCTCTAACCCCTCAAATTTCTTTTCTAACTTTCTCACTGCATTGCAATAACTAGTCCTTGTCGGACTTCTGACGTCCCACTCCTTCATCACCTGATTGACCACCAAATCTGAGTCGCCATAGACCATGAGGCGACGGACGCCGAGTGAAATGGCCATGCGCAACCCATACAAAAGTGCTTCATATTCTGCTTCATTATTGGAGGAATCGAAGTGAATCTGGAGAACGTATCTGAGCTTTTCTCCTCGGGGGGAGACTAATACTACCCCAGCACCGGAACCATTTAGCATCTTAGATCCATCGAAGAACATGGTCCAGTGCTCCGAGTGAATTTGAGTTGGAAGTTGCTGTTCAATCCACTCGGCGACGAAATATGCGATTGCTTGGGACTTGATAGCCTTCTTTGCTTCAAACTTAATATCCAGGGGAAGGAGTTCAATCGCCCACTTTGCCACTCGACCAGTTGCATCTCTATTGTGCAGAATCTCTGACAGTGGGGCGTCGCTGATGACTATAATGGAGTGGTCAGAGAAGTAATGAGCAACCTTCTTCGTGGTCATATAAATCCCATATACGAGCTTCTGGTAATGAAGATATCTTTGTTTTGAAGGGGTCAAAACTTCAGACACATAATATATTGGGCGCTGAACTCTGAAGGCCTTTCCTTCTTCTTCCCGCTCGACCGTAAGTACTGTACTGACAACTTGTCCCGTGGCCGCAATGTAAAGCAGCAGAGGCTCTTTACTGATTGGGGCAGCAAGCACTGGCTGGGTGGAGAGCAGAGCTTTGAGCTCTGCAAATGCTGCATCAGCTTCTGGAGTCCACTCGAACTTGTCAGACTTCTTCATCAGTCGGTAAAGAGGCAACGCCTTTTCATCGAGACGAGAAATGAATCGACTTAGAGCGGCCAAGCAACCTGTAAGCTTCTGGACATCGTGCACACGCACAGGACGCTTCATCCGGAGTATGGCACCGACTTTTTCAGGATTGGCGTCGATTCCCCGTTCGTAAATGAGAAAACCGAGTAACTTTCCACCTGGAACTCCGAATGTGCACTTTGATGGATTGAGCTTGATATCATACCTCTCGAGGTTTGCAAAGGTTTCAGCAAGGTCAATCCGCAGGTCGGAACCTTTCCGTGACTTAACCACAATATCATCCATGTATGCCTCCGCATTCCGACTGATTTGGGTGAGTAAACACTCCTGAATCATCCTCATGAACGTGGCTCCGGCATTCTTGAGGCCGAATGGCATGGTGACATAACAGAAGCATCCGAATGGAGTGATGAAAGCTGTTTCGATCTCGTCGGGTCCATACAGACGGATCTGATGGTACCCGGAATAGGCGTCCAGAAAAGACAATCGCTCGCACCCCGCGGTCGAGTCGACTATTTGGTCGACGCGAGGGAGAGGAAAATGATCTTTCGGGCAGGCCCGATTGATATGTTTAAAATCAATGCACATGCGAAGTGACTTGTCCTTCTTGGGGACCATGACAACATTGGCGAGCCACTCGGAGTGGTAAATCTCTCGGATGAACTCTGCTGCTAAGAGCCAAGCCACCTCCTCGCCAATAGCTTTCCTCTTCTGGACGACGGACCATCGAAGATGTTCTTTCACAGGCTTAAATTTTGGGTCGACTCGTAGATGGTGCTCAGCCAGCTCCCTGGGAACTCCAGGCATGTCAGAGGGCTTCCATGCGAAGATGTCCCAGTTCTCACGGAGGAACTGGATGAGCGCTTCTTCCTATTTGGAGTCGAGCATCGTTGAGATGTGAGTCGGGGCAGCATTGGGGTCGGTCGGGTGAATGTGGGCTGGCTTTGTTTCACCGGACGACTGAAAAGCTAATTCTGAAGCAGGCTTCTTGGCTCGTAGCAATTCACTCGGATCCGCAGTCTTCTGGTACTCTTGCAGCTCGACCACTGCCATCTGAGCATCAGCAATCTTTGAGCCTTTCTGAAAACACTCTTCTGCTTTCTTTCGATTGCCTGTAACAGTGATCACACCTCTGGGGCCAGGCATCTTCAGTTTGAGATACACATAACACGGTCGAGCCATGAAGCGTGCATAAGCTGGCCTGCCCAAAATGGCATGATAAGCACTTTGGAAGTCCACAACCTCGAATGTCAACTTTTCCTTGTGGTAATTCTTTGAATCACCAAAAACCACATCAAGAGCAATCTGGCCGAGTGATTCGGCTTTCTTCCCAGGAATGACTCCGTGGAAGCTCATGTTACTGGTACTGAGCCTGGACATCGGAATGCCCATCCCTTTCAATGTTTCTGCATACAGTATGTTCAGGCCACTGCCACCATCCATCAGGACTTTGGTCAGTCGAGTGCTTTCGACAACTGGGTCGACCACCAAAGCTTGCCTCCCAGGGGTGGCAATGTGCGTAGGGTGATCAGACTGGTCAAATGTGATGGCAGTCTGAGACCATTTCAGGTAACTGGGTGTTGCCGGAGCAACCATATTCACCTCACGATTAATGACTTTCAGTCGACTTTTGCTTTCGACATCAGCAAAAATCATCAGGGTGGAATTGACTTGGGGGTATCCATCGTCACTATCTTCTTTGTCCTCAACTCTGTCTGACTCTTTTTCCTTGTCTTTGGACTGCTTGCCCTGAAACTGCTGGATCAGGAGCCGGCATTGTCGAGTGGTATGCTTTGGGTAAATAAGATTACCCTCTTCATCTTTCTTGGTGTGGATGTGACATGGCAGATCCAAAACATCATTTCCATCTTGATCCTTGACTTTCTTGGGGTTCCAAGGCCCCTTGGGTTTTCCCTTGAATTTTCCCTGGGTTACGGCCAGGGCCTCCCCAGGGGCGACTGGCTCGGCCTTCCACTTCTGTTTCCGGCTGGAATCTCCTCCGGTTTCTTGGGCGACTGCCTTGTGCTTGCCACTCCAGAGTCGATCTTCGTCTTCTCCATTAGCGTATTTGGTGGCGATCTCCATCATCCGATTCAGAGACATCTCCCCGGTTCGACCGAACTTCAGATTCAATTCTCTGTACTTAACGCCTTCTTTAAAGGCACAAACTGCTTGATGATCTGGTACATTCTCAACTGTGTGATGCAATGTGATCCACCTCTGGATGTAATCCCTCAGAGTTTCATTCGGTTTCTGCATGCAAGACCGCAATTCTGTAAGGCCTGCGGGTCGCTTGCATGTTCCTTCAAAGGTTGTAACAAACACTCGGGAGAGGTCCTCCCAAGTGTAGATGCTGCTGGGTGCTAACTGATTCAGCCACGCTCTGGCTGAGCCCTCTAACATGAGAGGCAAATGCTTCATAGCCACCTCATCATTGCCACCGCCAATCTGGACAGCCACTCGGTAATCTTCGAGCCAAGTGTCAGGCTTAGACTCACCAGTGAACTTGCTTACTCCAGTCGCCAACCTAAAGTTGGGAGGAATCACTACGGCTCTGATGGCTCGACTGAAACACTCTGGCCCCGAAACACGTACTCTGCTGCTGGCAGGCGCATCTCTGTCATGGCCTTCTCGGTGAGCTCTGTTCCTGTCAACCAGACCCTGAACGAGGATGGATCTCGCATAAAAGCCTGGGTCCCTAGGGTCGACTGGAACCCTCCGCCCAACACTATGAGGATGTCTGTCATCCTGCTGTCGAGGCGCATATGACCCACTCCTCGGGGGAGGAGTTGGCACTTGACGTCAATCAAACCGGTGATCATACTGCTCATTTCTTCTATACTGATCGTGCCGGTCTCCGCGCCCCTCACGCCTCGGGGGTGATCTTGGGCTGTGAGCCGACTGGACTGTATCCGTTGCAACAGATCGACTGTGGATCCTATTCCGCGATTGAGAAACAGCGGAATTCTGGTTCCCCGCTGCCCGGAGCAATGCTCTGATTTGCAACAAGCCCCTGCCAGCCTCTGACTGGGAGGGTTGAATCGATTCCGCTATACGGGCCGTGGCTGCCAAATTCTGAACAGGGGTTCGATATACCTGCGTAGGCAGGAAGAGCTGACGTCGACTGGACTCGGGAGCTCGCGGACGCGCTTGCTCGTCGAGTATTCGCTGGAGATTCTCCAGTCGAGTGCGCTCGGCCAAGTTAGCCAAGCGCGCGTCCTCCAAGGCCCGGGCCTCGGGGGTTTCTCCGACGATAGGAGTGTGGAGTGCATCCATGTTCCGGTGGTGAAGCTCCTCTCGCTGCAATGACGTGAGAGGTTCGGGGAGATACTCATCGTGGGGATGCGACGGGTTGCCTCCACCCGCGCCTCCATCGGTGCGAGGGAAACCGGGAGGACTGTGTGTTCCATCGACCACCAGAACCTCAGCCACTGGGTCGCTGCTGTCGCACTCGAATGCGGTCTCCGCGGAGCCAGTCGACAGGTCGAACAGGCCGTAGAGGGATTCGTCGGGCTCGATTGCCGCGACTTGTGGGGCTGCCGACTGGCGGGCCACGGCATGCCTCACCCACCTCTGAAGTCTCGACCGACCGGAGCGCTTGCGCCGGTGGGAGACAGGGTGGGAAGATGACACGGGAGCTGACCGATACTGGGTCGACGGCTGCCGCAGGAGGACGCCATGAACACATGCGAGGAAGTGCGTCGCACCGCGGACGGGGAGAGCGTCGATGTCGAGTGGAGCCTCCTGAAGCCAAGCGGAGTCGTCAGCGATGAACGTGAGCGCGCTGAGACGGATCTCGCGGCCCTCCACCAAAACTCCGCATGAAACCATGATCAAAGGGATCAGAAAAATCGCAACTTCTCCAACTAGGCGCTAAGACTCCGGCCCCACGGTGGGTGCCAACTGTCGTGGTTCTAACTCTGACAGTGATGTAGGGGGGGATGTATGGAGAAGCTATATCTCAGCTTTGGAGAAGTTGTAAATACACCAGGATGTACGAGTTCAGGCCCTTCGCGGAGGAAGTAACAGCCCTACGTCTCGGTGCCCGAAGGCGGTCGACTGGATTATGTGTGTATGAGTTACAGGGGTGCGAACCCTTGCTATTGAGGAGGGGGGTGGCTTATATAGAGTTCGCCAGACCCCTCCGGCCCTCAGTAATGCAGGGTTAAAATACATTAAAACTAGGCATTACTGGTAACGTCCCTAATAAAGTGCTATGATGACCATAAAGACTACTTAATGGCCGACCGTTTGCTTGCGGAGTGACTTTAGATCTCCTGTCAGTCGAGTGGTTGGCTTCGTGGTCGAGTTGTAGGTTCCTGGTCGAGTGTCTTGAATCCGTCGAGTGGGATACCTTCAAGTCGATTGAAAGGTGACTTCTTCCAGGGATGTCCTTGGGTAGGGCTCTTAGGACAGGTCCATGCCCCTACCCTAGGTACATAGCTTCATCACCACACCCGTCCAGGATACGGCACAATGGAGACACAGGCGCAGACGTGCAGCAGGGACCCGCTCCAAGGATTCTTTTTAGACTAAGACCCTGCGTAAACCTTTTTTACTATCTCTTGTTGATACACATCCACCGAATTCTCAGCACAATTGAGAAGGATGCTGACGTCTTGGCATGTGGCCACGTCAGAATAATGCACGTACCTAGACACAAGGGGCTTCTTACAAAGGGCACTATTTAGGCCCGGTTTATACCATAAAGACCGAATACCTTAGGGAGTGTTCGGTGTCGCGAGTTTGGCCTTATATGCATCAGCTCCGAATAATTGTCTTTGGTCAAATGTTGGGTTTGACCAGCTCCTGTGTTTTGGTGCCTTATGTTCCGCCTTACCGTCTAAGGCAGCACCAGGAGAACTACTGCGATTGTGCCCTGGTTCATCCGGACGAGCACCTCAGTAGAGAAAGCCGAAAACTGACTGTCATGATATAGCATGAGACTGGTCAACCACTTGATGACCTATAAGGATGTTAGAATTCCTCCACCTTAATGAAGGGCCGTTTCCCTAGGCATGTACGCACCCCGAGACCGGGAGAGTGCGGAGCCACCAGGGGCTATCTAGTAGCCCCACTATCAAACTCCTATGTCAACAGACGTGTCGAAAAGCACCAAAGTCCGGTTGCCTCGTTCGCTGCGCTATCACCTCCTTAATAGGACCAAGATGTTAGGTTAAGTGTGAAGACGCGTTTTTTGCGAGCACCTCCGCATTATATGCGTGGGGGCTGAAGCCGACGACTGCAATCTTTCAGGTTATACACATGTATACATAAACGGCCGCACAGGAGGCATCATATTACTTTTGGGCAAAAGTATAAACATAGCCTTATAAAATTTCATAAAAACATTGTGTTTACAATCAAAATACACATCACTCAAACATAATATTCTTCGAGCACTGGGCCTCTATCAAACGAGCACCCTCGAGAACTTCCTCGAAATAGCGCTCGGCAGCCCCCCGGCCTATGGCCGGACCCTGCGTCGCAACAGTGGTAGCATCCATCTCCGCCCATTATGCTTTAACACGGGCAAGGGCCATCCCCGAGCCTTCTATGCACGCCGACCTCTTCATTGCATCAATGCGCGGCACCGCACCAAGGACCTGCTACACTAAGCTAAAATAACTATTTGGCTTTTGCTTTTCCGGCCATAGCTGATCCACGACAGACCTCATGGCGAGTCCGAGCAACCTATTTAGTTTGGCCCATTCGGCTAGCTGATCAGTCAAAGGAAGCGGACGCTCTGGAACATTGAATTGCGACCAGAACAGCTTGTCCACTTCACGGTCTGTTTGACCTTGGAAGTACTTGGCCGCATCGGTAGCGCTCGCCGCCAAGTCCATATACGCATCTGCCAAACTCCACAGCCGATCCAGAGGGGCATACCGTGGATCTCCGAACTTCCTCCGTAGCATGAAGGGCTTCCCAGCCGCAATATCCCCGGCTTCCCGCAGCTGCTCCTTCTTCACTCTCATAGCAGAGCGGGTGTCTTTGTCCACCATCGTGGCCTTCTCAAGGTCCGTTGCGTTCGCCGGGTTTTCTTTTTCAAGGACATGGCAACGGCCGGCAGTGTCTTTTAATTCTACGGCCATCTTGGCCATCTTCTCTTGGCTCTCGCAATGTGCGGCCTTCTCGGCTTTCAACTCTTCGGCTGCCTTCAAAGCAGCCGCATTACTAATCCTCGCTTGTTCCTTGGCTCGGGCAAGTTCTGCCCGCAAGGTTTCCACGGTGGCAGCTCCATCTGTAGTCACAACATATTAAAGACACCGGCATCATGCTGCTCTTACTATGTGGTGTTCACCAGATAATAACACTTACCCTGTGCCTCGTCAAGCCTCTTGTTAACAAGCTCGATGTCGGCGTCTGCCGCATCCAGTTGCCGTTTTAATTTGGCAAACTCACTAGTCCGGCTAGCCACCGGAGCTTCCACCACCTGCACATAAAGGCAGTCTGGTTATTGCCTAGGACTATGATCCTCTTTTCGTCGCCGTTCCCGTCGACAACCAGAGTCTCAGGGGCTACTATCTACACAGGGCACACCTAACATGTGCGGTACTATCACATATTATCTCACGTACCTCAAAGCCTGTCAGTAGGCTCATAAAGGCTTCATGTAATCCGCTTTCGGTGGACAAAATCCTTTCCATCACCGTACCCATCAGCGTACGGTGTTCTTCCGAGATGGCCGCTTGGCCCAACAGCTCCCTCAGAACGTCCGACCGCATACCAGACGGTGTCGGACTCTTTTGTTTGCTCTCCTCGAGAGCCGGATGCTGGGGACTTCGAGGTTCTATGGGATTATCTTCTGGCCTCACCGGATCCAGAGAGGCCCTCCATGACGACACTTCGGGGTCGCCCGCTTCTTGAGCGGAGGAGTCCAGGGGAGGCGTTTCGCTCTCCATCATCTCTGGAAGAAGATCCCCCGAAGACGAGCTCAGCTAAGATGGGCTAAGACCCAAACTGCAAGACATATGCGGCGGTTATTTTCTCAGAAGAAAGTTAGTATACCTTCACTATTAAAGTATTTTTTGGATCACTTACGACTCGTTGGAGGGCTGATCCCCCCGCAGACTTTGTGCGGCAAAAGCACCCCCCGAGGCAGGACTCTCTGTGGGAGACTTCTACTCCCGTTTGGAGGCCTCGGCCTCCGGATCCTCGGAAGTAGTCCTTTTCCTCCCCCGGTTATCCTCCTTCATGGAGGCGCTCATTCCCTTGGTTGGAACCGGCAGCGATGGGGGCCCGCGTCCGCCCGTATTATCCCCCCTGTATCTTCCTTCGAGGGCTCCGGGCAAGGTGCGAGCTCGAGCATCTTTTCCAATACCAGATTTCCCAAAGCCTCGGGGAGGGGGGCCAAACACCGTATCATCTTCGCCTTTGTTAGCCAGTCCTGGTCAAAGAGCAAACTCTCAGAAATAACTTCATGATGAATAAAAGACAGTGTGTTCGGCTAAAGGATTTCTTACATGTTCGGCGGCGCGGTTACTGCTCAGGCCCACGTCCTCGGTAGTATCCGGACACTCTATTTGAGGTCCGAAGAATGACTTGTACATCTCCTCGTGCGTCAGGCCGAGGAAACTTTGAATGGCACGCGGTCCTTTTGGGTTGAACTCCCACAAGCGAAGGGGCCGGCGTTTGCAAGGATGGACTTGACGAACCAGCATAACTTGTATTACCACGACCAAATTAAAATCTCCCTCAAAGAGATCACGAATGCGGCTTTGCAGCATAGGCACGTCCTTGGCTAGACCCTAGCTCAGACCTCTGCTAATCCACGACATCAGTTGTGGTGGGGGCCCGAGCGGAAAGCGGGGGCAGCCGCCCACTTGGCACTTCTGGGAGCCATGACGTAAAACCACTCGCGTTGCCATAATTCGGACACCTCTGGAAAGGAACCTTTCGTCCATGGAGCCCCTGCCATCTTGCTTATTGATGCACCTCCGCACGCTGCATGCTGCCCCTCGATCATCTTCGGCTTCACTTCAAAGGTCTTGAGCCACAGGCCGAAGTGAGGGGTAATGCGGAGGAAGGCCTCACACACGACAATAAATGTCGAGATGTGGAGAAAGGAGTCTGGAGCTAGATCATGGAAATCTAGCCCGTAATAGAACATCAAACCCCTGACGAAGGGATCCAGAGTGAGGCCTAGGCCTCGGAGGAAGTGGGAGACGAACACAACATTCTCGTTGGGTTCGGGAGTAGGGACGACCTGCCCTCGAGCAGGCAGTCAATGCGAAACCTCGGCGGTCAGGTATCTGGCCTCCGTCAACTTCTTGATGTCCTCTTCCGTAACGGAGGAGGGCATCCATCGGCCTTGAAGGCTGGATCCGGACATGATTGAAGATCCGGAGCACCTAACCTGGGCTTTGGCTGTTAGAACTCGAGGCGGGGGAAGGGTTCGATTGAGCACGAGAGAGAAAAAGCGAAAACCTTGTCCCTTTATAAAGAGGGTGAATATCAAGCATCCTCTCCGTAGCGGTTTAGGACTTGCCTATAATCTAGGAGTCCTAGACACGGTTGGGTTACCCACGACCGCATTAATGGGAATCCTGTAATAAGGGGACACGATCTCTGCTTTGACAAGACGTGTCGAAAAACTGCCTCGCATTATGTGCGGGGCTGGTTGAAGGAAACGGTTCGAATAATCACCGGGCCATGACATAACGTCATGCTGCCAAAACAAGTCAGCAAATTGGATTTGCGAAAATATTATTCTCTCTACGGCGGTATGTGGAACTTATTTTGCAGGGTCGGACACTATCCTCGTATTCAAATTCTTCTGTGATGTATTCGGAGAAGGAACCCGCCTTGTAATGCCGAAGACAATACTGCGCGCCGGACTCATCGTCATTGAAGTCTGGTTCAGGGGCTACTGAGGGAGTCCTAGATTAGGGGATCTCCGGGCAGCCGGACTATCTCTATTGGCCGGACTGTTAGACTATGAAGATACAAGATTGAAGACTTCGTCTCGTGTCTGGATGGGACTCTACTTGGCATGGAAGGCAAGCTAGGAAATACGGATATGGATATCTCCTCCTTTGTAACCGACCTTGTGTAACCCTAACCCTCTCCGGTGTCTATATAAACCGAAGGGTTTTAGTCCGTAGGACAACAATCACAACATACAATCATACCATAGGCTAGCTTCTAGGGTTTAGGCTCTCTGATCTTGTGGTAGAACTACTCTTGTACTACCCATATCATCAATATCAATCAAGTAGGACGTAGGGTTTTACCTCCACCAAGAGGGCCCAAACCTGGGTAAAACATCGTGTCCCCTGCCTCATGTTACCATCCGGCCTAAACGCACAGTTCGGGACCCCCTACCTGAGATCCACCGGTTTTGACACCTAAAACCATGCTTGCTAATTATACTTTTAAGGGTGGAATACCAAAGAAACTTGGAGATCCAGGAGTACCCACTATACCATGCTCCATTAAAGGAAACTATGTTAAAACTGCTTTATGTGATCTTGGAGCCAGTGTTAGTGTTATGCCTCTCTCTTTATATCGTAGACTTGATTTGAATAAGTTGACACCTACTGAAATATCTTTGCAAATGGCTGATAAATCAACTGCTATACCTGTCGGCATTTGTGAGGATGTGCCTGTTGTAGTTGCAAACATTACTATTTTAACGGACTTTGTTATTCTTCATATTCCCGAGGACGATAGTATGTCTATTATTCTTGGAAGACCCTTTTTGAATACTGCAAGGGCTGTTATTGATTGCACTAAAGGCAATGTCACTTTTCATGTTAATGGTAATGAGCATGCGGTACACTTTCCAAGGAAACAACCTCAAGTCCACAATATCAATTCTATTGGAAAAATTCCATCGATTATTTTTGGAGGTTTTGATTTCCTCTTCCTACTGTCAAGAAGAAATATGATATTCTTATTATTGGGGATGTGCATATCCCCGTTGAGGTAACATAGTGTTATTTGAAATTTCTCCGGTTCCATGTTATTCGGAATGAGTTTGTTAACAGGACCTGATCAACCTTGTTAGTGGATTCCTTTTGATGAGCATGAGATGGATGAAACTAGAAGGCACAACCTTCTTTATTCCACTTTTACTTTCTGTTATTTATATTAAATAAAATAAAATAGTATTTTTCTGTCTGTTGTCTGATTATCCGTGCAATATAAAAATACCCCGAAAATAAAATTTCTCCAAATGCCCTTAATTTAAATATGATTTTTTCTAGATTGTTTGAGAATATTTGGAACTGAGAATACATCAGGAGGGTCATCCACCTGCCCACGAGGGTGGAGGGCGCCCCCCCTGCCTCGTGGGCCCACGGTGGCCCTCCTCCACTTATCCTTTCACCCACACACTCCTTCTTCCTCCCACAAACACGAACAACCAGCTCAAACCCGAGTCCAAGCTCGTTTTTCTGCCATTTTCGATCTCCTTGCTCAAAGCACCTCTCACAAAACTGCTTGGGGAGATTGTTCCTTGGTATGTGACTCCTCCATTGGTCCAATTAATTTTTGTTCTAGTGCTTTATTCATTGCAAATTTTTGCTGCCTAGGTGACCATGTTCTTGAGCTTGCATGTCAAATTTATATGGTTCCAAGTAGTTTTGATGCATGATATAGGCTCTAGGCACTTGTAGGAGTAGTTGCTATCGATATTATTGAGTTTGGTTTACTTTTATTTTGAAGTTACTACAAAATTTCAAAAAAATTCAGAGGAATAAATATGCTTAGGAAAATGTTCCAAGGTGGTTCTTCAAGGAAACAAGGACCCAGGCTTGCAATGCGTGATGCTGATGATGAGCTACCAAGAGACGCTCCAGTGCGTCCTTGTGAATGGCCTTCTGAGGACTTTATGGATCGAGCGGGAATTAAGGAAGAATTTAACGCATATTTGTGTAACGCTGATCTTGTGAGCTTCGAGGAAGAGAAATGCAGCCAGTATCACCAGCTCACTAGTTCCTTGTGAGGAGGTTTGAATTTTCATCTTCACGTAATTCTCCAACTGTCCTGTTTGATCTTTATGAAAATTCTTACACTATGGACTTAGATGATTTTACCACTGCTTGCAAACTTCCACAACGGGGTAGTATTAGGGATCCTCGCAAATCTGAATTTAGAGATTTTCTTGCTAGTATAACTGTGGGGGAATCTAGAGATATAACACAAGCTACCACAGAGAGCATTCACTTTCCTGCTATACATTATTTTGCTCTCTTCATAGGTAGATGCATTAATGGTAAAGATGAAGCATGTCATATGTGTGTTCCTGACCTCAGTATTCTTAGGAGTGCAGTGTTAGGAGACAAATCTTATAATTTGGGAGCCATTGTTGCACGTAGGTTGCATCTTAATAGATTTAATGGAGATTTATTTGGTGGAATTTATGCAACCCGCATAGCTAATTTTCTTGGTGTAGCCATACGCGAAGATGATATTGAATTACCCCCTGCTTACTTAGACTTTAATGCTATGGTTCACCAGCAGTTTGTTGAGAGGAATGAATCACCTCTCTAGTATCAACTAATCTTTGACAGACGGCGTGTTGTCCGTATTACTCTCCCTGCTCCTGCCTTCTTTGATTATCAGGCAAAAGGAAGATATATTATTACCAGAGAGGAGACAGGTGAGTACGAGAGGAGGGCTGAGGCCGCTCGTTGCCACGCCGCATCTCAGGAGGCGATAGCCGCTGCATCGTAGTACGACCCCAACTATTATTATGGATATCCGTCAGGCCAGCCGTGGCCATAGACCAATTTAGGCCAAAAGCCTAATCTTGGGGGAGTACGTATTTCCCGCCGACATTACATTTACATTCACACACTCATTGCTAGATGTCGGTGCTCATACTTTTTCATTGTATCATCCATGCTAGTTTATTTCCTTTTTATGCTTTCTTCTTGTGTGTTTAATAAACCTTAAGAAAAACCAAAAAAAATAGTTGTAGCTTTTAATTAGTTTACTTTCCATGCTTGTAGTAGTAATTAAAAAGAAAATCCAAAAAGATTTCCTGTACTACTTTTGCCTGTTGGGAGCTTTCCCGTGTAAATAGTTTTATTTCTTTTCTTTTCTTTGGGGGTCGATAGGAGGAGACCATGATTAAATTGTTGAAGTGGCTCTTATATGCATAATTGTTGATCTGACAAAAGAGCCCATTTTGCCTTGTCTTCTCCTGTTTATTGAATGCTTGCAGATTCCAGCTTAGTCCAATGCACGTGCACTATTATTATTATTCACACTATTCGGTCGTGCAAGTGAAAGGCAATTATGACGATATATGATGGACTGACTGAGATGAGAAAAGCTGGTATGAACTCGACCTCTTTTGTTTTTTGAAATATGATTAGTTCATCGTTCCTGATTTGACCTATTATGAATAAACATGTTTGCAATGACAACTAGAGATCATAGTTCTTGTGCCATGCTTGATTAGCTATGAGTTATAATGGTTTACCTTGCGTGCCAACATGCTATTGAAATGGTTATGATGTGGTATGATAGGGTGGTATCCTCCTCTGAATGATTTAAGTGACTTGACTTGGTGCATGTTCACGCATTTAGTTGAAACAAAATCAACATAGCCTTCACGATATCTATGTTCATGGTGGATTATATCCCACCCAGCTTGCATTCAGTGTTGATTAATTTTAATGCATGTTCATGACTGTTGTCGCTGTCTAGCTAGTCGCTTCCCAGTCTTCTGCTAGCCTTCACCTGTACTAAGCGGGAATACTGCTTGTGCATCCAATCCCTTAAACCCCAAAGTTATTCCAGATGAGTCCACTATACCTACCTATATACGGTATCTACCTGCTGTTCCAAGTAAATTTGTATGTGCCAAACTCTAAACCTTCAAATAAATATCCTGTTTTGTATGCTCGAATAGCTCATGTATCAACTAGGGGTGTCCGTATCTTCCATGTTAGGCGGGTTATTCTCAAGAGGAGTGGACTCCGCTCCTCACTCACGAGAAAGTGGCTGGTGACCGGGATGCCCAGTCCCATGCTTTATGCAAATCAAATCAAAATAATTGTAAACAAAACTCCCCCTGGGACTCTTGTTAGTTGGAGGCACTCGTTGTTTCGAGCAAGCCATGGATTGATGCCTGTTGGTGGAAGGGGGAGTATAAACTTTACCATTCTGTTTGAGAAACGCCTATAATGTGTGTAGCATGGAAGATATCGCCATATCTTGGTTGTTATGTTGACAATGAAAGTATACTGCTCAAAATATTATTCATCTCTATTGCAAAACCGAGCTCTGGCACCTCTACAAATCCATGCTTCCCTTTGCGAAGGGCCTATCTATTTACTTTTATGCTGAGTCATCATCCTCTTATTAAAAAGCACCAGTTGGAGAGCACTGCTGTCATTTGCATTCATTATAGTTAGTTTACATTGGGTATGACTTGACTGGATCTCTTTTACCATGAATTACAATGTCTTGTCGGTCCTTGATCTTTAAAGGTGCTTTGCATTTATGTTTTGCGGTCTCAGAAAGGGCTAGCGAGATACCATCTTGTTATATCATGTTATGATTGTTTTGAGAAAGTGTTATCATCCGAGATTTATTATTATTGCTCGCTAGTTGATTATGCCATTGATATGAGTAAACTTGAGACCTAAGCGTTATTGCGAATGTGGTTAGTTATAATCTTTGCTGAAAACTTGAATGCTGGCTTTACATATTTACAACAACAAGAGCAAACAAAGTTTGTAAAAGTTTTTTTTATCACTTTCAGTTTGTCAACTGAATTGCGTGAGGACAAGCAAAGGTTTAAGCTTGGGGAGTTGATACGTCTCCGTCGTATCTACTTTTCCAAACACTTTTGCCCTTGTTTTGAACTCTAACTTGCATGATTTGAATGGAACTAACCCGGACTGACGCTGTTTTCAGCAGAATTACCATGATGTTATTTATGTGCGGAAACAGAAGTTCTCGAAATGACCTGAAACATTACGGAGCAACTTTTTAGAAAATATAAAAAATACCTGCAAAAGATGAAGGCCAGGGGGCCCACCACCTGTCCACGAGGGTGGGGGCACGCCCCCTACCTCGTGGACTCCCTGGAGCTCCTCCGACTCCAACTCCAACTCTATATATTGTGTTTCGGGGAGAAAAAAATCAGAGAAAAGAATTCATCGCGTTTTACGATACGGAGCCGTCGCCAAGCCCTAAAACCTCTCGGGAGGGCTGATCTGGAGTCCGTTCGGGGCTCCGGAGAGGGGAATCCGTCGCCATCGTCATCATCAACCATCCTCCATCACCAATTTCATGATGCTCACCGCCGTGCGTGAGTAATTCCATCGTAGGCTTGCTGGACGGTGATGGGTTGGATGGGATCTATCATGTAATCGAGTTAGTTTTGTTAGGGTTTGATCCCTAGTATCCACTATGTTCTGAGATTGATGTTGCTATGACTTTGCTATGCTTAATGCTTGTCTATAGGGCCCGAGTGTCATGATTTCATATTTGAACCTATTATGTTTTCATCAATATATGAGAGTTCAAGATCCTATCTTGCAAGTCTATAGTCACCTATTATGTGTTATGATCCGTTAACCCTGAAGTGACAATAATCGGGATACTTACCGGTGATGACCGTAGTTTGAGGAGTTCATGTATTCACTATGTGTTAATGCTTTGTTCCGGTACTCTATTAAAAGGAGGCCTTAATATCCCTTAGTTTCCATAAGGACCCCCCCGCCACAGGAGGGTAGGACAAAAGATGTCATGCAAGTTCTTTTCCATAAGCACTTATGACTATATTCGGAATACATGCATACATTATATCAATAAACTGGAGCTAGTTCTGTGTCACCCTAGGTTATGATTGTTACATGATGAACCACATCCGGCATAATTCTCCATCACTGATCCATTGACTACGAGCTTTCCACAAATTGTTCTTCGCTTAGCTATCATCACTACAAAATACCAAAAACATTACTTTTGTTACTGTTACCTTTTGCTACCGTTACCACTACTATCATATTACTTTGCTACTAAACACTTTGCTGCAGATACTAAGTTTCCAGGTGTGGTTGAATTGACAACTCAGCTACTAATACTTGAGAGTATTCTTTGGCTCCCTTATGTCGAATCAATAAATTTGGGTTGAATACTTTACCCACGAAAACTGTTGTGATCCCCTATACTTGTGGGTTATCAAAGCATCCTCCTTTTCACGCCAATTCCATATGTCGACCTGCCTGATCCTCAATTTCAATCTAGGGTTTCTGAGACCTAGATCAAAGGTGTCTACGGCTGAGCGTTTGGACTTGGGAGGAGAATAAAGGTCCATGAAGTATATGAAAAGGGGTTTGGATGATGGCATACTATTTTTCTACAACTAAACAAATGGCATGTTACCTCCAAAATGATATAGCCTTAGCTTATTTTCCTCGAAAATGACATAATAACCTTACTAAGCTCCAAAATGACCTATTTACCTAGCTTAGCTCTAAAATGACCTACACTTATCTCTAAACTTTTGCTCCGTATGGACTTTTGATTTGCTATGTTGCACATGTTGGATCATGTTATATATATAGGAGTAGGATTTTCTACAAGTGCTTGACACAGACTAGTTAAGGGTTTCAACGGTGCAAAAGTTCTCAAAAATTCTGAAAAAATACTGAACCAACACACCTATAATATAACATGATCCAACAGAGGGATTAAAAAAATACGACTGTATGTGTCCTGGACAAAAAAACAAATAGTTCAGTATATATTTATGTCGCGGTGAGCTGAAAAGCTTATTATTTTGTTGAGGACACATAGATGCATATTTTGACAATCCCTCCACTGGACCATCTTATTACATTAGAGAGATGCACCCATATTTATTTCATATTTTTGATAAACCGTTAAAATTTTAGGGACACTTAACTAGTTATGTGGCAAGCTATGGTAGACACACTTAAAAGTTTAGGGACACTTAACTAATTTCACACACACATATATATATAGGGTGGGTCTATTATGATAACACCCCTTAAGAGCTTATTCTCATAACAGCCGAGCTTATTCTGCTAACACCTCCCCGCGCAGAGCAACCGAACCGCATGAGAAGAAAAAGCCCAACCCACCTCCACCTTCTTCCTCCCGCACTGCATCCCTAGCCCACCCCTCCACGGTCAACCAACTCCCCCTGCAGCACACCCCACCTCCTCCCGCCGCCCAACCTTCCTCCTACCCATAGGGCACCAGCGCGCCCACCCCACCACGCCCCCTTACCACAGCAGGGCGCCGCCACCTCCCTCCCGGCGCCGGCGTGCGGCCACGGTCTTCTCCACCCCCCAGTGCCAGACGAGCATCTCGCCGACAGGGCACCGCCCCGCCCCCCGCACCCCCCGCAGCGACGGATCCCACCACCCACACCACTCTGTGCACGGGCGTCGACAGATCTGGGAACCACCGCCTGCCCGCTGCAGCTTCATCCCGGAGCCCCGTTCTTCTTCGTGCCTCCTTCCTCCTTCCTGCAGACGCGGGGCGGCCTCAGATCTGTGCTCGTTGTCCCTACCAACCACCAGGTCAAGGGGGCAGCTGGATCCATGGATCGTGTGGGATCCGAGGGGCTCGGGGGTCGCCGGTGACTCTCCTAGTCTCCTCTAACCGTTCCTACGCCATCTCCCTTCTCCCTGCCCCGGTGTCTTCCTCTCCATCCATGGCTAGGCGCAGATGGGGTTCTTTCTCTCCAGCCACTGTCGACATCCATGGCCACCGCGCCACCCCTCCCTTCCCTCCCTCTGAGGTTGTGCGCCCCCTTCCTCGTCGTCGACGACCATGTCACGGTCTAGGTTGTGGCCACCACGCACCTCGGCAACAGTGAGCACCACCGGCCTCATCTCGCGCAACCCAGCCTCTGGATCACTACTAGGAAAAGGCCTACTAATGGCGCACCAGTTTTGCCTATTAATGGCGCACCAGTTTTGCCTACTAATGGCGCATCACTGGTGCGCCATTAGTATCACGCCACTAGTATTTATTACTAATGGCGCACCACTGGTGCGCCATTAGTATCTGGTATATTAATGGCACACCACCCAGTGCGCCATTAGTATATAACACCATGCGTCATTAGTATGCCTCCCAGGGGCCATATTTAACCATGTGCTTTGGCACACTAATGGCGCACTGCGGATGGATGCGCCATTAGTATACTTGGCATATTAATGGCGCACTGTTTGGTGATGCGCCATTAGTATACTTTGGCATATTAATGGCGCACTCTGTAGTGATGCGCCATTAGTATGAATATTAGGTTTTTTATTTTTCTTATTTTTGCACAGATTACAAAATATATTGTTTGACATAATATAGACAGTAGCACACAGCAATAGCAGATTCATCGAATACAATAGAAGATTAGTCTCCGAATACAATTCATCATATTAGTCTTCGAATTCAAAAGACCGAACAAAGATAAAACATTACAAGTCTTGAGACCGCGAGTATCAAGTTTGTCTTCACATTACAAGTCGATATCGATCATCTAAACTACCATCACATAGAAGAGAGCTGCGGTCATCACGATGAGCATCATCGTGATGAAATTGGTCTTCATCCGGTTCCTCCAACGCTCCCTCCTCTCTCCCGCTAGATAGCGGGCGTATCTAGATTCCGCCTCCGCCCTAGTGGTGTACCCTTTGTAACTGTTACCGCTAAAACGGTGAACCTGTCTCCGACACTCCTCCCAGTCGTCGTAGACTCCGGGAACCTTACCCTTGTACACGACATACGACGGCATCTCTATGCACAAGCCAAACAACAGACAATACATACATAAGCAATATATAAGTATGCAACAAAAGGATCGGAAGAGAAAAGCAAGACATTAATAGCACGATTCATCGTCCTACTAATAAATAGCATCGATTACATCTAAGTTGAATGACTGTCCAAACCAAAGAGACATACAGTTCATTAAAGTTTAATTAGAACATGAGCCAATCAATGTTTCAGAACTACACATCAGTACTTTCGACTCGACTCATGGACAGGAGCGTGGATGAAGCCGCCGTCTGTCGTGATGGTCATGAAATCGCGGGCGTTGTCAGCCTGCATTTGTAGCATTCCGTCTATCTCAATGTTGGACGGTTGATATTTGAGGAAGAACTGCCCCGAGGTATGAAGGACATCTTGATGGATGATGCCTGCAAAGTCCGACTGGATGCGAAAGAATTCTTGTCTGATGTCCACGTCCTGGATTGCCGACAAGCTCGCGGCCCAATCTTTGAGATTATTTGGTAGCAAAAGGTGATGATGGTCCCTTACGATCGCCCGCATGTGATGGAGGGCGTAGTAGGCATCCTTCTGACCGCCAGGCGGCTGCTTGATGCAGCAGAACATCGTATTGTGGGCGAACACATGCTTGCCGTACTTACGAATTGCCCTGGTGAAGGTGCCTCCAGATTTGGCGTAGCCGGGGAGAACATCATCAAGAACTTTCTTAATATTTGTGTAGTTTATCTTGGAGTTACGGTTCGGGTCGAAATACGTGGCCATGGAATATTTTGGGCTTAAGAGGACGAATGTGCAATGTGTGTCACTGCACAGAACACGGAATGTTAGAAAAAAAAGAACGATCGAAATCTAAGAAATCATATGTTACAGGGTGGTTAAGGGATGACTTACTCGGGAAATTAAGCCACAAGGAAGTTATCCTTATCTGGGTTTGGCAGAATGACGTCTTCAAGGTGTGAACTCGCGACTTGGCGGTCCCCAGCGCTGCTCAAGAGCTTGGCACACATGTAGAAGGGGTCGACGATCACGATGTCCGGGGTCTTGTCTCTAATGATCCGCATCTCCATACTCAGCGAAAAAAGCCGAACGAAGGTGTAGTGCAACGGATGAAGGTTAAACATAGCAAAGATGTCATCAAACCGCAGGACGATCGTACCCCTGATGTCGCCATCCACAAAGCCCTTGCCCCCTGGCACCTTGGCCACGAAAACCGGGTATGACACATCATTCTCTCTGAGACGCCGCTTCTCCAAAGAAAGAACATTGTCGTGCAGACTCCGCATAGCACCGGTTGCAGCATTGAGCATATTTGTCGGTAGCATCGCCCTACCCGCCACATGCACCCTCCTCGAGATATCCTTAGGTGAAGGTGGCCCGTCCTGAGCACGGATCATACTCGGTGCCGGCTGGCTCGCACCGGCACCCTTTTTAGTCTGCCGTTTCCGGCCCTTCTTCTTAATCTGCTGTAATGGGACCGAGTTCTGCTCACATACCGCCTTCTTGAGCGTGTTGGGGCTGATAATATATGGCACCTCCGCTATCTGAGGCTCGGTGAAGGCGGCAGCTGGAGGCGTCTCCTGAGAACTGAACGCCAGACGACGCCTGTTGCAATTGGGTTTCTCCGCCGTACCAGCTAGATCGTGGTCGTCTTGTTTGGGTTCTTGAGAAGGAGGCCCGCAGAACTCGTCACCGTACCCATGTTCGGCAAAGTACTTATCGACGTTGGTAAATGTACCATCGTCGTTGTCGTCGTTGTCTAGATCCTGTGCCATATGCATGTCCGGATCATGTGCCATAGGGATGTCATGCATGTCCGGTAGCGTTGTGGCGTTCTTGCCATGGCTTGGCGCCGGCATGACTGGCGGTGTTGTCTGTGGGGTGGTGTCCCCTGCCCCCAAACGAATCTGGCTCTTCGGCCAAAGCAGGGGCCAGGTTACGCAGGCGCTGAGGGTCATCTCATCTTCTTCGTCGGCCCCAATGGGTTGAATCAGAGGTAACAGCTCGTCGCAGCCTGGCAGCACCCGAACCACTTCAACCCTATACATTGTGGGTGGCATCGGATTACCGTGGAACACGAGGTTGCCCGGTTGAACGATTCTGCCCTTGGCGACATCGACCAACTCGCCACCCATGAAGTGCAGGAGAGTGCAAGGAACGTCGGCAGCGCCCTACGAAAACATGTAGGGCGTCAGGGATGCCCAGTCAAAGGCAAGGAGATGAAGTCCTCGGCCGAGAGGCTTAGTTATCGTGATGCCGTCGAGCTCAGCTAATGTCGAGGCACCGCCAACGGTGGGCGTGCAACTGACGGAGGGGCTGCTTGCTGGCGAGGTGCCGGCCGGCATACACCCAGGTGCATTAAGCTCCAATGCTGACGTCAGAGACACCAATACCGCCGCCGCCGGAGACACCAATGGCGCCGCCTGCGCGTTGTGCGAGTTGCTGGCCGTGAAGCTGGGAATCGGGGGCGGCCCCTGTTGGCCACCCGCAATCCACGTCGTTATCCCATGAATTAAGGTAGGCATAATGCCGGTGAGCGTCGATCCCAGTTGTTGTTGCACTTGCTCTTGGACCATCTCCAGAGTCCGTGCCACTTGCGCCTTGAGTGCTTCAACCTCGCGCGACTGGCTTTCCGAGCTGGTCTTTTTCTCCTTTCGCCCACCAGCGGCATAGTATGACGACCATTTTGTGGACAAGCCTTTGCCGGCCACACGACCAGCTGACGTCGGCTTATTGAGCTTATCCCTGTTTTTCATTACGTTCAACGCCCTATTCAAAGGGGTGTCGAAAGGGGAGCTCTGAGACGACCCCGCGCTACTGCTTTCTTTGTCCTACGGAAGGAACGTGAACCATTTAGAAATATTGGGGATTAATTAGAATGCAACCATATGGAGCTAATTATGCGCGGGTGTATTCCTTACCAGAACAAGCTCGAGCTCCTTGGTCTTCGGATCCGTGGTAAGCTCCTTTGTTACCGGGTCCTCCTTGTACCGGGCCCTGAGAAAGTTCCCTGCTTGTCACTGTATTTCTCGAAGCGGGGCGGTAGGCCTTGCTCGGCACGCTCCGCTTCCTCCTTGTCCCATACAGGCTCCGCCACTCTGTAACCGCCGGGACCGAGTTGGTGGACCCCTATGTTCAACTACCGCATTTCTTTCCCCCACTGACTTGATTCGGAGGTTGCGGGGCTCTTGCACTTGATCTTGAACTCCTTGTAATCATCTTCGCTAATCAAAGGATATTTCGCCTTGATCTTCTCATAACTATCACCTTTGTCAATCATTTCCTTCACCGTGCTTTTCCAAGTAGACAGGGCCGTGCTCATCCTCGTGAGGGCGGCACCGTTCACTTTATTAGCCGAGAGGCGTGTGTTTGCAAACTCAGCGGGGAACTTGTATCGTTCGTGCAGCTTCGTGAAGAGGAGGCTGCGCAAATTCCCTCGGTCCTTATGCCTTAGGTTCTCGGTGTTGATCGAGGTGGTGCTCCGGAGAATGCACCTGAGCTGAATCGAGTACCCCTTGACTACGTGTTTGGGCGCCGTCGGATGCCCGTTGGAGTTCACTTCAGTAAATTCCTCCCTGACGGTGCCGAGCACATTCGGGTGCCGGTCCTTCCGTTGCCTCTTTGGTTGGCTGCCATCTGTGTGTGCGCCGCCATCATCAGTGGTGGCATCTGCGGCACCATCATCAGTGGTGTCATCCACGACGCCACTAGGGGTTGTGTAGTCAGGATCGGTGTCTACCGCGGCGTCCTCATAGCGGTGAGGTTCTTCCTCCAACTCCTGGGACAGCTCCCAGAATTGCTTGCCGCCCGAACCGCCGGCCTCATCGTTGTGGGCCATGTTTCGCTCTAAATAGGAAAAAGTTTGGTCAAAAAGTTGGTTATTGTCAAGGAACAAGATCATGGTCTCATCATTTAGGGTTTGTCGACACCGAGGCATCCTAAAAGCTAAGCTTTTATCATTTAGGGTTTGTCGACGCCGAGGCACCCTAAAAGCCTAAGCGTACATCATTTAGGTTCTCATCGACACCGAGGCACCCTATAGAAGCCAAGTTAAGTTTTCATCATTTAGGGTTTATCGATGCCGAGGCACCCTAGGTTGGGCCTAATCACTTGGCACTAATCACTTGGCTCTATTTCCACCTATGTTGGGTTTATCATCTAGGGTTTATCGATGCTAAGGAGAATTCTAAGTTGGGCCTAATCACTTGGCTCTATTGCCACCTATGGTTTAATGCAGCAAGAATGGCAGGGCAGTTGATCCTACTTAACTAAGTACTAAGATACCCCGGCCCATGCATTAGTCGCAAGTACCCCATATGTCCTATTTTTAGCAAAGTCATGCTAAAATTCACGGAAAATTTCAGCATGACCTTTGCTGAAAATAGGACATATGGAGTACCCGAATTTGCTGGAACGGAAGTTAATCGACATTCCGGCAAACTCAAGGGCCTGTCGGGGTACCTGCAAATTCATCACAACACAATGGTCGGAGACAAAACCCAGCCACAGACCATATGGTCCTTTGCTTTCATATGGAAAAAAATCAGCTCAACTTATGTGAGCTTCCATTCCAGATATAATAGGTCACCCAACAAAAAATCATCAATAGTATGATCAATTTTGAATCAATAGACATACTTCTCAAAAGAGGCATGATCAAATTCTGGTGCCCTTAACTTACTAGTATTTATCTCTTATGACTGATGAATGTGCATTGAGTCCAGAAGCAAAGACTCTACAGTGAAATAAAAAAACCTTGGAAATATATTTATGATAACTCTAAATGGATCAGAAGGTGCAGATGCACTTGTAAAAAAAAGGTATGCATTTGCAGCAGCTTTGTTCTGATTATGACACCATTCTGTTAAGAAGGCAAAATAACATTATCATCCCAATTCATGGTTGAAGTTGAAGACCCTAAGCTTTAAAATGCCAAGTCTCACTTACGCATGTTAACTTATTTACCAGTTCAGAACTATCACCAGAAAATAGTAAATCCACATTGACCACATAATATTATTTTGCAACCACTCAGTTTGTCCTTGACTGGGACACTTGAAGCACAAAACAACTAATGGAGAGCTAGATTGTATGTTTGGCTTAAGGGTTTTCCTTTTCAAATTCTGACTCTGTTTCTAAACAAAGTAGGCTTCTATCCTGTCTAGAATGTAATGAAGATGTCCTGGATAAGCTGAGTGTTTTTTAACAATTTTCTCATTTTGACAGCATCTGTATCACATTACACTTGATATATTTTCACTCCTGTGTGTTGTAATGAAGATGTCTTGGTAAGACTTGATATATGTCCAAAATTAGAAAAATCACAAGGTACTTTCTCTACCTAATAAACTCCATATGACCACATAAAACCTTGTTTAACACACCTGTAAAGAGGAACAACCCCCCTGAGGAGCTAGAAAGCTATATCGCCCACTGCCTCGTCGAATGTCTGACAAGGGAAGAGATAAAGAGCATATAAAACATTACCCACACAAAAAAATGAGAGCATGTAAAAAATTTAAAAACGAGAACCATGAGTTATGAGAACTACAAATTAAGGAGTGCAGTGTTCAACTAGGCATCGGACTCCAACTGTCAGATAATAAGAGAACAATTCACACGACAGCAAGCAGGTGTAACCAGAGGCAGAGGAGCATGAAGAGACAAGACTCCAGAACTAGTACATGAATCCATGATGCTGCTACATATTATTAATATTGAAACTAACAGAAAATGCTAACAAGTCTTGAGAACTAGCGCATGATGCTACGTAACCAAATCACCCAGAAACAAACCATCGAATCATCATGCAAATGTAGTTACAGGACAACGGAGAGATAAGCAGTTGCTCCAAAAAAATGCCTAGCTAGTGGAACATTAATTGATAGCTAAGGAGTGGCGTTAGATACTGAACCACCGGCATAAGAATCAAGTGCTGGGAAGTCATTATTTCTCAATCGTGGCTCTGAACCCAAGCCCTTGGTAAATCTCTGGCTCAACAGAGAACACAACCAAGGCTAAGCGTGACACAGGCCAAACCAGAAGAATGAATAATCAAGGCGCTCGACCAGCAAATCAACTACACAGAGCGATTCGCGGGCGGCACACAGAGCACAGCCCAATCCAATCCAATCCTATCAGTCCAGCCCTAGGACCAAACCCTCCTAACCCTAGCAACCACGGGGCACACCGACCCACATCTGACGCTACCAAATCGCATCGATCGTGCAGCGGTACCAAGGAAGGAAGGGGGTTGGGGGATTGGGGGCGCGTTACCATACCTTGAGGATGTCGAGCTTGATGGAGCCGTAGACGACGCCGACGTCGACCGCGGAGATCCTGGCCACCTGCAAAGCAACATCCATCGCGAGGACGCCGATCGTCGGTCAGTCAATCAGTCAGCCAGATTTGATCCGCGCGGATGCGGAGGAATCGGGGGGGAGGGGCGCGCGTGGGTTGCTTACGAGGGCGAGGGTGCTCTTGCCGGAGTCGTCTCCTCCTCCTCCTCCTCGTCCTCCTCCTGGTCCTCCTCCTCCGACTCGGGGCACGGGGGAGCTGCAGTGGTTCGGGGCGCGGGGGCGCGAGGGTGGCGGTGCGGGGGAGGGTGGGGGGGGGGGGGGGGGGGGGGGGGGGGGGGGGGGGGGGGGGGGCCGGGGGGGGGTCGGGGCGGCGGCGTCAGGGCAGCGCGCGGGTGGATCTGGCGAGGGAGAGGGACGAAGGGGATTTGGCGAGAGGGAGGGAATTAGCTAGGGGGGAATCTTACTAATGGCGCACCCGCGGTCGGTGCGCCATTAGTAATCTTTTTTTACATAGCAATGGCGCACCAGGCAGAGGTGCGCCATTAGTAATCTTTTTTTATAAATAGCAATGGCGCACCAGCCAGAGGTGCGCCATAAGTAATTTATTTTTATTTTTTGTTGCATGTAATAATTTTTTAGAAAATGAATATGAATATGAAAAAGTAATATTTTTTATAAAAACAGTAATAATTGTTGTTTAACAACAATTGTAGTCTACACTTTTTTATTATTATTTTTAAAAAAATGAATATGAATATGAAACGAGGGGTGCTCGTCGGCGGCGGTGGAGCAGGGGAGGGTGCTCGTCGAAGGTGGTGGAGCGGGGGAGGGTGCGGGGGGTGCTCGTCGGCGGCGATGGAGCGGGGGAGGGTGCGGTGGGTCGTCGGCGGCGGGGGAGCTGGGGGGGAGGGTGGGGGTGGGATCGAGATCGAGATGGAGGGGGATAGCGATCGAGATGGAGGGGGATCGAGATCGAGTGTCCTCATGAATATTCAATATTTTATCATATTGAATATGAAAAAATATCATCAAATTTGAAAAAATATTCATGAATTCAAAAAGTGCCCATGAAATTTAAAAATATTCATGATATCAAAAAGTGCCCATGAAATACAACCGAGAAATGAAGACTACGATTTAAATACAGTTGATCTTAGCTAGCTATCTGTTTATAATCTTCTTGCCCTTCTTTTTCGCAAATGGAGTTCTTCTGTGGAACGGGCGTCCTTTATGTAGGGTGGTCCTGCTTCTTCTTGTGGTGTATGCTGCTACTACTTCATCGTCGTCGTCATGTTCGATCTTCGGGTCGCCGTACTTGTCGAAGTCTTGCTCATTGGCTACTCCATCCATTCTGATGATCTTCCTTTTGCCTCTCCTCACGACAACACGACTTGGCTTTAACGGGTCGGTAATGAAGAAGCATTGGTCCACTTGGGAAGCCAGTACCCATGGCTCATTTTTCGCGGTGACGTTTGCGCCTGCGGTCTTGGATTTGGCTTCGGGTATAACCATGGTGGTGAAATACCGGTCTTCTTTTAGGACGCTCTTGGCCCATCTAACACGGAACATCGGGACCTTCTCTCTAGCGTAGCTCAGCTCCCAGATCTCCTCGATCCTTCCGTAGTATCTGTCCTTGTCGTTACCGGTGTAGGATTCCATCGTTACCCCGGAGTTCTGATAACCATCGCTCTTCATGTCCTTGTCCTCAGTGTAGAATTTGTAGCCGTTGATATCGTACGCCTCATAGGTCATCAGGTTGTGCTCGGCGCCCTGTGACAAGGCGAATATGAGTTGTTCTTCCATGGAAGAATCCTCATGTAAAGGATACAACAGAAGCTTCTGCTTGAACCAACGCGTGAAACATGAGTTGTGCTCTTTGATTATATCTCCTTCTGTCCTCTGTTGGCCTCGGTCATTGTACGTCTTCTCAATAAAGGTTTTGTGCTCTACCACCCAAGGATCGACCATGTCTATGTGTTGTAGCGCGACTAGGTTTGCTCTTTCAAAGTCGGCGAGTCGACCCTCGAAGTCGACATGCATTTCGCGGCGACCCTCACGGTGACCCCATCCAGCGAGCCTGCCGAGGTGCCTGTTGACGGGCAGACCAACGGGGTTCTCGATGCCTAGATAATTCGTGCAGTAGGAGATGCACTCTTCGGTCAGAAAGCCCCTGGCTATACTTCCCTCTGGACGTGACATGTTGCGAACGTATCCTTTGATGACACCATTCATCCTTTCGAACGGCATCATGCTGTGCAGGAACGTCGGCCCGAGTTGGATGATATCCTCCATGATATGGACCAGCAGATGCACCATAACGTCAAAGAATGCGGGCGGGAAGTACATCTCAAGCTCGCATAGTATCACCACGATCTCTTCCTGTAGCCTTCTGAGTTGCCTCACGCCAACCGACTTCCGAGAGATTACGTCGAAAAAGTTGCATAGGCCAAATAGCGTTTCACGGACATGCGCGTCCATGATCCCACGGATTGCAACTGGAAGTATCTGCGTCGTCAGCACGTGACAGTCGTGAGACTTCATCCCGCTGAACTTCTACTTCGCTGGGTCTAGGTATCTGCTTATCTTCCCCGCGTAACCGTAAGGAAGTTTTACTCCTACGAGGCAGGTGAAAAACTGCTCGATCTCCTCCTGACTTAGAGTGAAGCACACGGGAGGGTAGTCATTTCCGGTCTTCTTGGCCTTTTTGCCTTTGCGATGACTTTCTGTGTCCTGCTTCGCCTCATCATCATCATCATCATTAGCGTGAAGCTCCTGTCTGATGCCCATTGATTTCAAGTCTGCCCTTGCTTTCGGCCCATCTTTGGTCCTCTCTGGCATGTTTAGCAGGGTACCAAGTAGACTCTCGCACACGTTCTTCATGATATGCATGGCATCAAGGTTGTGAGGCACACGGTGGATCTTCCAGTACGGCAAGTCCCAGAAAACAGACCTCGTTTTCCATACCTTTAGCAGCGGCTCTAGCGCCTTTCGCTTCTTTCCCGGCTCTGGCGCCTTTTGCTTCTTTCCCGGCAGTGGGCAATCTTTCCAATTTTTCAATAGCCCGTCTATTTCCTCGCCGCTCCTCGTACGCGGGCGTCTTCGGAGTTCGGTTTCACTATTGAACAGATCCTTGCATTTCCTCCACGGGTCATCGTCGCGAAGCCACCTTCGATGTCCCATGAACACGGTTTTCGAAGACCCGGGATCTCTATCTAGCTGGCGATACGTTGTGTCATCCATGCACCTGACGCATCCAGAAAATCCATGGACCACCTGCCCCGCGAGATATCTGTAACCGAGATAGTCGTGCACCGTCGTGAGCAGTGCGGCTCTCATAGGGAAATATTCTTTCTCTGCGGCGTCCCACGTATTGGCTGGCGTTTTCGACAGCGTGTCTAGCTCCTCTTTCAGCAGCCCCAGATACAGATTGATGTCGTTCCCTGGTTGTTTCGGCCCTTCAATTAGCATACTCATGTGAATGTATTTCCTCTTCATGCACAACCAGGGGGGAAGGTTGTACATCCACACAAACACAGCCAGGTGCTATGTGTGCTTCTCTGGCTGCCAAACGGATTGACTCCATCGGTGCTCACGCCCAGCACGATGTTCCTTGGATCCTTCCCAAATTCTGGGTGTTCGAAGTTCAACGCTTGCCACTGGCTCCCATCCTTAGGGTGACTCAGCATCTTGTATTTTTTATTTATCTCCGGATCATTTGCGTCATCTTCTCGCTTCTTCTCCTCCCTATCCGCGTGCCAACGCATGAGCTTTGCTACCTTAGGGTCCGCAAAATACCGCTGCAGACGAGGAGTGATCGGAAAGTACCACACCACTTTTCGAGGAGCTTTCTTCCTCTTCTTGTATCGAGTGACGCCGCACACCGGACATATGGTAGACTCCACGTGCTCGCCTCGATAAATGATGCAATTGTTCATGCACACATGGTATTTCATGTGCGGTAAATCCAGAGGACACACGACTTTCTTCGCCTCCTCGAAACTGGTCGGGCACTTGTTCCCCTTGGGAAGACGTCCGTGCCAGAATGACATGTTCTCGTCGAAGCATGCGTCGGTCATTTTGTGTTTTACCTTCATCTCCAAAGCCATGAGCATTACTTTTAGGCGAGTATCCTCGGGTCTGCATCCTTCATACAATGGAGTAACCGCGTCTATCTCCAGTTGATCCAGCTTGGCTTTCTCTCGGGCGGCAGCTCTTGCGTTATCCGTCTGCTTGAGAAGCAGCTCTTGAATATGAGGGTCCTGCACCCAGCCCGTCGATGGTCCATCGTCGTCTGCTCCTCCTGCATCTAGATCTTCATGATCATGCCCTTCGTCTGCTCCGACATCTTCCTCATCATCATGTCCGACATCTTCTACATGATGACTGTGTACAGCATCACCGTCGTGATCATGTCCTGGAGATTCTTCGTCTTCTCGCCCGCCTGAGCCGCGATGGTTGTCTTGCTGCCCTTCCTCATTTCTTGCCCGGCCCCCATGGACGACTTCATAGTCATCTTCATCACCTTGCCACCGATAGCCATCCATGAAACCACGCAAGAGCAGGTGGTCCCGCACCTGCCCGGAATCCGGGTCAGCAATAAGGCTCTTCAGCTTGCATCTTCAACACGGACGTCTTATCTCCGTCTCGTTCTTTTGAAGCATCTCGGCCTTCGCGGAGCTCAAAAACCTATTCACGATGCCTTCGGTCATCGTGTGGACCATGGTCGCCTACGGGGTAGAGCAAAACGATATTTTAGAACCAAGAAAAAATTTGGCATGACTTTCCCTAAAAATAGGACCAAAAAGAATGCATAGTGCCAAAATTCTCGCCAAAACAGAAATGAATCAACATTCCGGCAAAATATTGGCAACTATCAGATTTCAAATACCGGTACCTGCAAACACAAACATATATGCAACACCACAAACATACATAGATCTAGCTAGGCCACAAAAAGTGCATGTGCACGTTGTTGGAGCGAGCTAGGGAGAAAAAAGTAGATCTACAACATGAAGATAGCTTTCCCCTTACTTACCTATCAAAAAAAGGTAATTTCAACACTTAATTTTGATGAATCTATGGTGCAAATGAGGTGAGGAGGAGGAGGCAGCCGACAAGCTTAGAGAAGGAGGTGGGGGAATGAAGTGGGGAAAGTGAGTGTGTAGGTGTGGCTGTCCAAAATATCTAGCTAGTCCCAGGTTACTAATGGCGCACCACACAAACATGCGCCATTAGTAACCCAACATACTAATGGCGCACCACACAGACATGCGCCATTAGTAGTTTTGCAAAAGAGTAAAAAAAAAATTTATACTAATGGCGCACCGTGGCATAGTGCGCCATTACTAGTTTAAACTAGTAATGGCGCACTATGCAACGGTGCACCATTAGTAGTTTTGCAAAAAAGTAAAAAAATAAATAAATACAGTAGTGGCGCACTCTGTGGCTGGTGCGCCATTAGTAGTTCTAACTACTAATGGCGCACTCTGCCCGGATGCGCCATTAGTATGTTTGAAAAAATGAAAAAAAACATTTTGTTACTAGTGGCGCACCGTGTGCCTGGTGCGCCTATATACGATATACGATAGATTCCGGGCACCTTGCTACATGACACTTGTCTCGCATTGCATTACTGACTGCTTCTTCTTCTGATTTCTTTGCTTTGATGATGCCCTTGTCCCAAAGAGAGTTCTTCAGCTGAAGAGTACTTTGGCACCCTAGAACACATCTCCCTCTGGATGAAGCCAACAGGTCTCAGACAAGAGTAGTATCTGTGGCTTCATCTAAAACTATCAGCCAAAATCCAAATAAAATGCATCATAGACCCAGCATCATCCTTCACTGGGAACTACAAAAGCAACATCCAACTTCAACCTGGCGGCCTCTGCACACAAAACCTCCGATATATCATAAAAGAAAACATTTTTTACAGTATGGGAATTTTCCACACTAATGGCGCACCACCACATGGTGCACCATTAGTATATAGTACTGGCGCACCACATGTCTGGTGCGCCATTAGTGTCAACTCCATCTATAGCCATTTTCCTAGTAGTGGATCTATTGCAGAATGCGCAAGAGGAAAGCAGATGGTGCTTCTGCACCACCGAGATTCCATCCAGTACACTAATGTTCGGTTTCAGTGTCTGCCACAACCTTGCATCATAGTTTGGTGAAGCACCACCGCGAGTATGAATGAGGTCCATCGGTGGCGAGGTTCTGGCAAGTTTCCTCTGCAGTCCGGGCGAGCAGTTCAGCTAGCACGGCCATGCTGTTCGGCCGGCCCATGGCTTCAGTTCGTAGGCTTCAAAAAAAATGTGCATGTAGGCGTGAAGTACGGCAGGCATCTGCATGCAGTTCGGCGAGATAGCGCGTGCAGTGCTCGCATGTCACAGCATTGCCACCCCCGCCAGATTGTAAATTGCTTCTAGTTTGTATTTTTGTTCCTGTTGTTCTCTAATTTGAGTATAGTTTAATTGGTATGTGCGGGTGGTGTGCTTAGGAGAGATGTGAGCATGCAGTTCCTTTTGTCGTTTCACATTTTTTTTCTTTTGAAAAAATGGCTATCTCAGGCGGTTTCAGTTTGTATTGCCCTTTGATTTATTGTTTTGATATAGGAATTTTGGTGCGATTCACTTGTCCGGGGGATAGTTCTCTATGTACTCGTGCACAAAAACAAAAGCAAAAAAAGTGATGAGTAACATTTGTGTAGCAGCTTATTATCCCTACATATGAAAGTGCAATTTGTTTCCTGTGCTTTAAAAATTAGTCAACTACATCGACGCATGAAGTGCTTTTGGTCCTCGGATGTTGTTCATTTTTAAGAATGATGTTGTTCACTTGTGCCCAAAAATGGAAGTGCTAAAAATTTAGCGCGACAAAAAAGATAGTAATGAGGTTCACTTCAATGTATGTCGCGGTTCACTCACCCTCATATCTGCGGTCAACTCGCGTTGATAAAAAAAGTCGAAAAAAGACAACAAAAACTCGTGCGAGAAAATTTATGTCTAAATAAAAGAAATCATGAAGTTCACTTGCCCGTTTGATGCAGTGCGGTTTTCATTCTGAAGCAGTGCGGTCGGCCGTATAATGTTGTTCATCTCGTAAGTGCAAAAAAATTGTTACGTAAGCGAAAAAAACTAATGTGGTTCACTTCTTGATAGTGTTGTGGTTCATTTACACCGGATGTGAAGTGCACTCTATTTTCTCATCCTTAAAAAAATTACCTTTGAATAAAAGAAACCATGCAGTTCTCTTACCCGTCTGATGCAGTGCGGTTTTTCATTCGATGCAGTGCGGTTTTCAGTCGGATGAAGTACCCACGTCGATTTGGTTGTCGAGAAAAACAGAGTGTTCGCATTTCGGTAAATTTGAAAATCCTCTTAAACCGTAAAGAATTACAGAGAGTGTTCTACATAAAAAAGTTGCGCCTCGTCAATATCTTTCCAACAGCGTATCGTTTGAATCATTCCGATCAACAGTTTGTAAAAAAATCGCGAAAAACGGCCGCTGCCACTGGTCGTCCGCCGCATGATTTTCAAAATTAACTTAAAACCATAAGGAATCTTAAAAACATTTCAACATATGAAATTTGCGACTCGTCCATAGCTTTTCAACGGTATATTACATGCCGTGTTTCGACAAACGATTAAAAAACTGGAGCGAAAACAGTACCAAAAATTTGAAATTTTTTTTAAAAACAGAATTCTGCGATTTAGTAAATTTGAAACTGCTCTTAAACTATAATGAATTAGAGAAAACAATAGTTATGAAAAAGATGCGCCTCAATGATATCTATCCAACAGTGTATCATTTTTCTCATTCCGACGAGTGGTTTAGAAAAAAGCGAAAAAACGCTCACTGCCACTCTTTGTGGGCCGCACCGTTTTTGAAACTGCTCTTAAACCGCGGGTAATCTCGAAAAGTGTTCAAAATGGCGAAGTTGCGCATAAACCGTAGCTTTCCAATGATATATTACACGCCTCGTTCCGATAAACGGTTAGAAAATTAGAGCAAAAACAGTACCGAGAAAACACTACATGTAGTTTTTCCGACACGAAGTTCACTAGTCTCTGCAATGCAGTGCTCTTGCTAAAGAAAGTGCAGTGCCCTCACATTGAGCATGCAGTGCGGAAGTTTTATCAGAATAACTATTCTGATTATATATATATAGTGGCACTATTCTGATCCTGGGATCAAAATAACTATTTCGATCATGAAGCGCCCTATAAGGCCCGATCACATGTTCCCGAGATTCCAGAAAATGATTACCGCAGAAAATGACCCAGTCCCGCACCTCCCGCAGTTCGCCCCCCGATTCCTCCTGTGATGAGCTCACCGCCCCGCCATGGATCTGCCCCCTCCCCCGCGCCATGCCTCAAGATTCGGCAGCCGTGCCGCCAACGACCCCCAGATCAGGCCGCCGCACCACCACCAGTCTTGGATCCGGCCACCGCGCCGCCTGCCTCTGCTCCTCCCTAGTCCGCCTCCATGCCCGCACAAGGGGATGCCAAGCCCCTCGTGCTCCTCCATCGGCAGACACCGGAGGGCCTCCCGCGCACCTTCCCTTCCTCTCTTCTTCTCCTTCTCACTCACACCCCCTCTCTCTGTTCTCCGCAGGTACATGCCATGGTCATCATGGACAGCAGCCACGCAGTAGGAGCTCGCCGCCGAAGTCCCCCGAGCACCGTTCGCCCCGAATTTGGTCGGGAACCAGACGAGGTAGAGCCCTCGCGCCCAGATCCGCCGCAGCCATGTAGAAGTTCGCCGCCGCCACCTCGGGTGGTTCAACTGACGTGCCCCGCTTCTGGCACCACCTGCCGGGACGACCACCACACCTCCCTCATCTTGCTGCAGGTGACCTTCCTCCTCCTACTGAAGCTGACCTTCCTCCCTCCTGCTGCTTCCTCCTGCCGTCTTGGATGATTTAATTGCATCGCATTCTGCTCGTCCAATTCTGCACCGGCGTATCACATAGAGAAGTTCGACCCAAACAATCGCTTCAGTTCGACGTCAATGAGAGCTCCTCATTTGTTCTGGCTATGGAATTATGCAGCCTCTGCTGGTTGCTGCCATGCCAATGAGAGCTGATTGAAGCCTTTTTTACATGTTTGTTGAGTAGCTGCGTTCAGAGAAGAAGCCATTCATGCCATTTGTGGGTTGAGTCGTCGTCTGCTGTGTTCTGCATAGGGAGGAGGATAATATGGAGGGCGCATGTGGATGATGTCTGGATTTCATTAGATAAAACAGAGGAGGCCTCTCCTCTCAGTCCCGCTTTATATAGAAAGCTAAACCACACCATCTGCTGGGAGCCTGGGATTACCAACCATTGTATTGCTCTTCAACTGGTTATATTCGACCCCATTGTTTATTTATCCAAGTTAGGCCCTGTGCATAGCCAGCGTTGTCTAAGCACTGCAGTCTGTTCCTCGTCCGAAGAGCGAGTTGTTGTGGCGACAGAAGGATCAGTTCAGTTCTATTGCTTTATCTGGATCCTGATAGCATACTAACAACAGTATTGGTCTTTCTTCTGTCTTGAACAGGTGGAGTTCTGCATCTGCCTGCTGCTCACCATCCTTGGCTACATCCCCGGCATCATCTACGCGGTCTACATGCTCGTCGCGCTCGGCTCGGAGGAGCGTGATAGGGACTACGACACCCTTGCCTGATAATCCTGCAACAGTTTGTGATTGTGTGATGAACCGCTTGCCCAGTTGTGAATCAACTTCGTGTTTTTCCATCTGGACTGTCTGGCATGCCTTGTTTATGTCAATCTGTAAATGCTTAAACCGTCCTCTGGTTTCCCCATCCTTTAATTATGATACAACCGAATAAATTTCAGCTCCGAAGATTTATGCCAGTGGTTATGTGAGTGGGTGAGCAGGGTTATGTAACAGCAGTTACTATTTGAGGATTTCCTGCCGCTGTCGTTGTGTGGCGATCTTTCTTCAGTCCAACTTAATTTTGTGTACTGTACGTATACTTCATTGCTGATGGGCACGGATTTTGCCTGATTTTGCTTTGCTTCTTTACTGATGGTGCTTCGATTCAGCGCCTCCTCTCGGTGGAATCTGATGCTCAGAATCAGCAACAAACAAAACTAACATTGATTCAATTCTGCACCGGCGTATCACATAGAGAAGTTCGACCCAAATAATCGCTTCAGTTCGACGTCGCGGCATGGTGCAGCTTTGTTATGCTATTTTCATGTTCTGACAAAAGATGTTTTTTTGTAGATTTGTACCCATAAAGTTCAAAAATATAACAGAGAGAAGGAGCATGTATGCGTGTGTGTGATGGTGAGGTTGACGTTCAGAAAACGTCATGGAGAGGTTCAAAATCTATGTTTGCTATTTTCTATTTTGTGTTTTTGAAGTTTAAATTCCGGTGTTGGAGAGGTTCAGTCCATCATGCGTGACAAGATCATTATTTTGAGATGAAAAAATGTTTCTCTTGCTCATCTCCCTACCCCCCATAGTTCTCTACATGAGAATGGTGCAACATTCAAATATGTTTTCGAGTAAAGAAGAATGAAAAATATAATGTGAAGAATGAAAAACGTTGCTGCTCCTCTTCGAAACCAACTCAATAACATCAATCTAAAAAGCAGACGACCGCCTTCTGCTACTACCACCGACCTATGCTCGCTGCACAACGCGCCGACGAGCCCCTGCACCCATGTTGCCATCTCAAAAAATGGATACAGAGAATGCATTGTTTGTCTTGTACTACTGTGCTCAATTTTTTATTTGTGAAGGTCAAGATGTTGTGTTCAAGAAGGACAAGTGTGTTATGTGTATTTCAGCAAGATCAAATAATTTAAACATGCAAGGAAAAACATGGGAGATTTGCGATTTTTTTAGAACTCGAAGTGACAAACAAATTTAAACGAGCATAAACAAAATTTAAGTCTAGAAAAATCACTTCAAAACATTAACAAGAAAAAGAATGTTATCTTTGTTGTCGAACGCAAAAATAAAATTTAAAAAAAGGAGCAGTTTGATGTTTATAGGAAATTCAGAGTTTCCTTATTATTAAATAATGAAAAAAAGAAGTTCAAAACTAAAAAAAAAAAGAAGTTCAAATTTTAAAAATAGAGCGGTTCAAAATTTATAAAAAGGGATTTTCACCGTTTCTAAATAGAAAATTTCTAGAAGTTCTATTTTAAATAACAGAACGGTTCAATTTTTGAAAATAGAATAGTTCAATGTATATGAAAAACTTCAGATTTTACTCGTTACTAAATAATAACGAGTGAAATTCAAGTAGACATGCCGAGAAGTTCAAGTTCTTCACGCGGTGCATTTTCGAAGAATCTGTTTCGCGATAAAAGCAGAATGAATGATCTCGCCGTTTCCGAAATTACTTGAGAACGGCTAGGAATCAGAGAAAACCATCAACATGAAAAAGTTTCGCATTTTCCATAGCTTTTCAATGGTATATTATTTCCCACATTCCGATAAAGTTTGTAGAAATTATGGCAAAAATACGTTTTTATGAAACTTGTACCGTTTTCTAAATTATTCTTAAACCGTTCAAAATTAGAAGAAACATTCAACATGGAAAAGTAGCGCATTTTCATAAGATTTCCAACGCCATATCATTTGACTCAATTGGATTAGCCATTTAGAAATGACATCAAAAATACGAACACGGCTATTCGGTTTACAAAATTTTACGATTTTCCAAATTACTCTTTAATCATAGGGAATTGGAGAAAACTATCAACATGTGGAAGGAGCGGTTTTGCAGCAGCTTTCCAATGCCATATTATTTACCTCATTCCGATAAACGGTTTAGAAATGTGATCGAAAATACTATTCATGTTTTTTTGTGAAGAAAAAACGTTTTTCAAAACTGCTCTTAAACCGCTTTCATTTTGCTAAAAATTTAACTTGGGTCATGATACTCGTGTCCATAGTTTTCCAACGGTATATCGCAAGCCCCATTTGGGCAATGTTGGTGGAAGTTCAACCTAGCACTGGAGGAAGTTCAGGTGGAACAACTCAGGCAGTAAAATTGCAAAAAATGCAAGTTCATCACGCCCCAAAGAGCAAAATCCGATAACGAGCGAGTGACAGAAGTTCAAGGGAAAAACAACGGGAAGTTCAACTACTACACAGAATGCGTTTCAGGTGAGAATAAAAGAATGTAAAACTAAAATCCTAGAACGTTTGTTGCAAGAAGTTCACGTGCTTCTCTGAGTGAAGTTCGAGAACTCTAGTGAGAGACGTCCGACCTTCAATTACATGTAAAAAAGAGTGAAGTTCAAACAGACATGCCACAGAAGTTCAACTACTTCACGCAGTGCATTTCCATTCGCGATGAACGCAGAAACCATGATCTCGCCATTGAAGTTTGTTCAAAAGATTATTGTGAGAGAGGTTTGTACAAAAGGAATATCATTTGTGTAACACCGACGAATGGGTGAAAAATTACAAACAAAAATACGCGACAGAAGTTCAACATGAAAACAGAAGGAAGTTCAACCACTACGCTAAATGAATTTTGGATGAAAATGTTTTAAACCATCACGAGTATGAAAAAAATGATCAAGACAGAAAAGTTGTGTGTTACAGTAGCTTTCCATCGGTATATCACTTGCTCAATTTTGGTGAGTGGATGAAGAGCTACGAGCAGTGGATGGAGAGCTGCGAGGAAAAAAATACGTGAAAAACAGAGTGAAGTTCACATGCGCACGCCGAGAAGTTCAAGTTCTTCACGCGGTGCATTTTCGACAATCTGTTTCGCGAAAAAGGCAGAACGAATGATCTCGCCGTTTTCAAAATTACTTGAAAACGGCTAGGAATCAGAGAAAACCATCAACATGAAAAAGTTTCGCATTTTTCGTAGCTTTTCAATGGTATATTATTCGCATCATTCCGAAAAAGTTCATACAAATTACGGCAAAAATATGTTTTCCGACATTTTTTAAATTGACTTAAAACCGTAAGGAATTGGGAGAAATAATATATACCAAAGAGTTTCGCATTTCCTCAAGCTTTCCAACACCATATCATTTGCTGCATTTGTTGAAAAATTATCTTGAAAATACGAACTCAGTGGAACTTGTACCATTTTCTAAATTACTTTTAAACCGTTGAAAATTATAAAAAAAATTAACATGGAAAATAGCACATTTTCATAAGCTTTCCAACCCCATATCATTTGCCTCAATTGGATTAGCCGTTTAGAAATGGCATCAAAAATACGAACTCGGCTGTTCGGTTTGCGAAATTTTACGATTTTTCAAATTATTCTTTAACCATAGGAAATTAGAGAAAACTTTCAACATATGGAAGGAGCGGTTTTTTAGCAGCTTTCCAACGCCATATTATTTGCCTCATTCCGATAAACGGTTTGGAAATGCGATCGAAAATACCATTCACGTTTTTTGTATGAAGAAAAAACGATTTTCAAAACTGCTCTTAAAGAGCTTACATTTTGCCAAAAATTTAAGTTGGGTCATGATACTCATGTCCATAGCTTTCCAACGGTATATGGCAAGCCCCATTTGGGCAATGTTGGCGGAAGTTCAACCTAGCAGTCGGGGAAGTTCAACGTACTACTGTCGGGGCAGGGCAGGTGGTGATCAGAATATTATTCTGATCCCAACCTGACCTGCCCCGCTAGTAGTACGTTGAACTTCCCTGTGAACTAGGTTGAACTTCCATCAACAATGCCCAAATGGGGCTTGCGATATACTGTTGGAAAGCTATGGACCCCAATATTATGACCCAACTTAAATTTTTGGCAAAATATAAGCGGTTTAAGAGCTGTTTTGAAAACCGTTTTTCTTCGCGCAAAAAACGTGAATCGTATTTTCGATCGCATTTCTAAACCGTTTATCGGAATGAGGCATATAATATAGCGTTGCAAAGCTGCTGCAAAACCGCTCCTTCCACATGTTGAAAGTTTTCTCTAATTCCCTATGGTTAATTAGTAATTTGAAAAATTGTAAAATTTCGTAAACCGAATAGCTGAGTTCGTTTTTTCGGTGTCATTTCTAAACGGCTAATCCAATGGAGGCAGATGATATGGCGTTGGAAAGCTTATGAAAATGCGCTACTTTTTCATCTTGAAAGTTTTTTTCTAATTTTGAATGTTTTAAGACTAATTTAGAAAATGGTCCAAGTCCTACCGAGTTCGTATTTTTGAGCTAGTTTTTTAACCGTGCGTCCGAATGCACCAAATGATATGGTGTTGGAAAGCTTGAACAAATGCGAAACTTTTTGGTATGTATTGTTTCTCCCAATTCTTTACGGTTTTAAGTCAGTTTCGAAAATAGCGAAAAACGTATTTTCGCCGTAATTTCTAAAAACTTTATCAGAATTGGGCAAATAATATACCGTTGAAAAGCTACGGAAAATGCAAAACTTTTTCATGTTGATGGTTTTCTCTGATTCTTGGCCGTTTTCAAGTAATTTCGAAAACAGCGGCATCATTTGTTTTGCCTCTATCGCGAAGCAGATTCTTCAAAAATGCACCGCGTGAAGAACCTGAACTTCTCAGCATGTCTACTTGAAATTCACTCTGTTTTCAACGTGCTTTTTTTTTGCTCGCAGATGTCCATCCACTACTCGTAGTTCTCCATCCACTCACCAAAATTGAGCAAATGACATATCGTTCGAAAGCTGTTGTAAACATGCAACTTTACTGTGTTGATCGTTTTTTCATACTCGTGACGATTTTAAAAGTTTTTCATCTAAAACTCATCCACTGAAGTAGTTGAACTTCCTGCTGTTTTCAGTTGAACTTCTGTGAAGTATTTTCGTTTGTCATTTTCTCATCCATCGTCAGTGTTACACAAATGATATTTCTTTTGTACAAATTTCTCTTACAATAATTTTTTTAACTTTCTCCGACGAAGTACTTGAACTTGTAACAACAAAACTTTTAGTCTTTGCTTTTTTATTCTTTTTTAATACAAAATGCACATCGTGTAGTACATGAATTTATGGCTGTTATCAACTTGAACCTATCTCGGTTACATGAAAATATTTGAGTGTTTTAATGAATTTTTCATCTGATTTTTCTTAATCTTTTTTATGAATTTTGAAGCGATCTATTTTTAATATTTGAACTTCTTGTTATTTTATTTTTGAACTTCTTGTTTCCATTCTTTAATAACGAGGAAAATATGAGTTTTCTATAATCATCGAACTTCTCCATCTTTTTAATAAGGACTTCCTGGTTTTATTTATTAATCTTTTTATGAATTTTGAAGCGCTCTATTTTTAAAAGTTGAGATTCTTGTTGTTTTTTTGAACTTCTTGTTTTCACTCTTCAATAACAAGGAAAATCTGAGTTTTCTATAATCATCGAACTTCTCCATCTTTTTAATATGGACTTCCTGGTTTTATTTTCTTAATCTTTATAATTTGAATTTTTTTTATTTTTTTCTTTTTGAAATAAAATTGCTCCCAAATAATAACTGAAGTTCTTTGTGAATTGAGAGAATTATTTTAAAATGCGAAAAACATTTTTTTGTTTTCGAACATGGAAATACAAGGTGAACATATCTCGCAAGAATTTTTGAACTTCCCCGGACAGACCACGTGAATTTTTTGAAACAAACCTTTTAAGCTTTTAGTTTTCTATTCTTATATTCTCATCTAAAACATATTTAGTGTAGTAGTTGAACTTCCCATTGTTTTCACCTTAAACTTCTGTCACGTATTTTTGTTCAACCTCTCTCACAAGAATTTTTGAACTTTATCGGGCCGAGCACTTGAACTTCTAACAACAAAATCTTTAGCCTTTGATTTTTCATTAAAAAAATTCATACAAAATGGACAACATGTAGTACGTGAACTTCTAGCAGTTATCAACCTGAATTTCTATCAGTTACGTGAAAATATCTGAGTTTTTTATGAATATTACTGAATTTCTTAATCTTTTTTTATGAATTCTGAAGCGATCTATTTTGAAAAGTTGAACTTCTTGTTATTTTATTTTTGAACTTCTTTGTTTCCATTATTTAATAACTAGGGAAATCTGAGTTTTCTATAATCGTCGAACTTCTCCATCTTTTTAATATGGACTTCCTGGTTTTTTATTAAACTTTTTTATGAAATTTTGAAGCACTCTATTTTTAAAAGTTGAACTTCTTGTTGTTTAATTTTTGAACTTCTTGTTTCTATTCTTTAATAACGAGAAAAATCTGAGTTTTCTATAATCATCGAACTTCTCCATCTTTTTAATATGGACTTCCAGGTTTTATTTCTTAATCTTTTTTATGAAATTTTCAAGCACTCTATTATTAAAAGTTTTGGGCATTTTTTGCTGTCGGTGAAATGGCCTAGGCGGTCCTTTTTTTATTGATGAATTTCTTTAGTATGTGGTACACATGAACTTAGAAATTTCTTAAACATGAACTTCGCATACTATTGAAATTCAAGAAAATTACACACAACTATATACATACACTTCGTGTGCTACATGCACGACCAACACATTAACATTATATTGTTTTTGTTCTGATCATTCAGAATGTTGTACCTTCCAAGAGGATGGAAAATGATATATCTACAGGAAGACCATCCGTAGAAAAGCAACATCATAATCTTTAACCATGGACAATAGCAAGTTCAAACACAAAACCAGGGACTATATTAGCTAAACTCTCACAGAAATCCCTCTAGCATTCTAGTTGAACTTCAACAGTAGCGCACCAACATTAGCTAGAGGGCAAGGCAGGCCACAGCAACAACAGCTAGCAGCGACCAGCAAATGGAGGCTGGGTTGTGATGGTGGCACCGAGATGGAGGAGATATCGGGGCATGGCAGGCAAAATTAACTATGATTGAATAGTCTCCATCAGGTAGGTAGTCGTTACAAGAAAAGAAATAGCAAGTACATTAAGTTTTAGTGCCTCTTTTCACACACATGTGCAACAAAATTGGCATTCCTCCTTATATAGATGAACTTGAACCTTAGGAAACTTGTGGGATATGAATGCATCTCTTGAAAGACATCGACCGCCTCATAAAAAGACTTTGAATCCTCTGACATCGTGCATCAAACTTGGCCTTCAGTCTCAATAATATTATTTCATAATCCTTTTTCAATCACGATCAACATGGTTGTCCCTGCAGGCCAACTATCAACTTTACGATTATGAAAGTACTAGCTTTCGGCAAAATGTGTACGAGCTACTAAAGAAACTGAAGATAGTTGCAAACAATATACGAGCTACATCCTAGCAATTTGCATGCACTTGAGTGAAGGCAACACCTTTGTTCTTCTTGAACTTCTAATTTTTCTGATTCTGAACTTGTTGTTGTTATTTATTTTTGACAACTGCCGGTGCTGGGAGGCCGGCTTCACTCCATCAGGTAGCCGTGTACAACTCCGCAAAAGACAACGAGCAGGGGAGGAAGGAGAGACAGACCTGGCTGCAAGCGGGGGAGGAGCCGGAGCAGTGCTACGTCAGGGATGCATGGTGAACTTGAACCTGAAGTGCAGAACACACATGAAAAACACTCTTAAGTAATCCAAGCCATATCAGTTAGTAGGCAAGGACTAAGCTAGAAGGGAAAACGAACACACAAAACTAGTACTGGTGCACTGGGACATTTAAGCCAACATTTTGCGTGCACACACCAAAAACTAGAGAAGTGGAGAGTACAGAAGCAGAGATGAGGCATGGTGGGTAGGGAACCTGCGGTGCTGCATCCGAATTCAGGGACGGGCCGGGGACGAAGGAGCTTGCTAGAGCAGAACCACCCAATACACGCAAAATTGGAGCTAGTTGAGATGAGATGCGTCCTGGAAGAGTTGCCCTACTGCTGTGTCACAACTTGGACTGCAGCGAACCCACACAGTTTTTGTTGATGCATATGCGAGGGAGGAGATGAGCTTCAATCAGCGTCAATTAGCCCGCACACATTTCACGAGCACAGCTGCCCCGATCCAGGGAGTGGTGGCCCGACGGCTGTGAACAGCCAGCATTGTGCTTTGCAGGCCGGGTCCCGGTGGTGGTGCACATCATGCGGGAGGATGCAAGGTCGGCAGCCTTGTCACAAGGCAGTGGCCTAAAGGGAGCCAGATGTTGAGATCCATCTTACCTCGCACGATAGTGGCGAACGGCTGCAACTGGAGTCGTTGGACTGCAATGATGGGATTGAGCTGGAGGATGCAATGACGGAGGCAACATGCACATCAGTGTCGAGCAAAATAATGTGCCCATTTTTGTTTGCCTACATTAGAAAATGTTTTTCAAGAGATTCCATATGCTACTGCTAGTTATCAATAAATTGGAGCGATACAAAATCAAATTCCCAATACAATACTTTTTTAATCTTGAACTCATGGAGGTTACAACAGAGAACAATCCCTGGTTCCTCAAAGTGGAATTCATGCCCTTTTTTATGTTTAGCATAGTGAACTTTCTCTTTTGTATTTTAACTAGAACTTTGTAAGGTTTGCATACTGAACTTCCTGTCTTTTTAGCACAAACAACAGCAGCAAGTTTTTGAAAATTGTAAGAATTCAGTGCAGTGCGCATGCTCCAGTAGCTGCTAGCAAGCAGCGACTGTAGCAGTAGCTAGCAGCGGCCATTACAAAAGGATTTCTGACCAACAACATCTAGCATATTGTGTGGTACCTGAGGCAGGAGGTTGGGGAGCCGGAGGTGACAAAAGGCAGGGGAGAAGCACACGATAGTCAGGGGACTTCAACGAGGACAGCTAGAGTAGCAGGGCGGAGGCTGGAGAAGAAGTTCAATCCTGACGAGGAAGCTGTCCATGGTGAGATGGAGATGCGTCGGTGAGGGACGCATGCAGGAGGGATACGGCGACCGGAGGTCACAAGACCAAGGCATGTGACCCCTGCCGTCGGCGTCGGACCCCTGAACGACGGCTTCGCCGGAGACATGGGCCTGTAACCCGGTCCTTGAGGGGGCGGCACGCGTGGTCAGGGCGAGCGACGACGCTCGATTCGGTGGATGCAGCGGGCACGCGCGATTGAGAGGCCGGCGGCAGCTTCGCGGGAGGAGGTGTAATGCCCTCGATGCGGCTATATCTCCTACGTGTCGAAGCACGACTTAGAGGCATAACCGCATTGAAAGCAATGTCGCAAGTAAGGTAATCTTCACAACAACCCATGTAAATAGATAATAGGGGAAAAAGGTACATAGTTGGCTTACACTCGCCACGTCACACAAATACAAAAATAACATTACAATCATCCAATACACTCATGATCCGACAACGGTACCAAAATAAAAGATCAACCCCAACAAGCGGCATGGTCCCGATCGCCCCAACTGGGCACCACTACTGATCATCTGGGAAAGACACATAGTAACGGCGTGAGTCTTCGTCGAACTCCCACTTGAGCTCAAGCGCATCATCTGGAACGGAGTCATCAGTCCCTGCATCTGGTTTGGAAGTAATCTTTGAGTCACAGGGACTCAGCAATCTCGCACCCTCGCGATCAAGACTATTTAAGCTTATAGGTAAGGCAAGGTAATATGTGGAGCTGCAGCAAGCGACTAGCATATATGGTGGCTAACCTGTTCGCAAAAGAGAGTGAGAAGAGAAGGCAAAGCACAAATGAAGAACTATAGAACAACCTATGGCAAACATTACTCGGACACCGTGTTCACTTCCCGGACTCCGCCGAGAAGAGACCATCACGGTAACACACGTAGTTGATTCATTTTAATGAAGTTAAGGTTCATGTTATCTACAATTGGACATTAACAAATTTCCATCTGCCCATAACCGCGGGCACGGCTTTCAAAAGTTCAAATCCCTGCAGGGGAGTCCCAACTTAGCCCATCAAAAGCTCTCACGGTCAACGAAGGACAAACCTTCTCCCGAGACATTCCGATCAGACTCGGCATCCCGGTTCTACAAGACAACTTCGACAACGGTAAAACAAGTCCAGCAACACCGCCCAAATGTGCCGACAAATCCTGATAGGAGCTGCACATATCTCGTTCTCAGGGCACACTCAGATGAGTGCTCCATACAACTAAAACCAAACCTTGAGTTTCCCCGAGGGGGCGCTGCACAGGGCTCTAGTTTGGACCAACACTCAGAGGAGCACTGGCCCGGGGGGCGGTTTAAATAAAGATGACCCTTGGGCTCCGGAAACCCAAGGGAAAAAGAGGCTAGGTGGCAAATGGTAAAACCAAGGTTGGGCGTTGCTGGAGGAGTTTCATTCAAGGCGAGCTGTCAAGGGGTTCCCATTATCACCCAACCGCGTAAGGAATGCAAAATCCGGGAACATAACACCGATATGACGGAAACTAGGGCGGCAAGAGTGGAACAAAACACTAGGCAAAAGGCCGAGCCTTCCACCCTTTACCAAGTATATAGATGCATTAAGATAACAAGATAATATAGTGATATCCCAACAAGAAACAATGTTCCAACAAGGAACGATCTCCAATCTTCACCTGCAAATAGCAACGCTATAAGAGGGGCTGAGCAAAGCGGTAACATAGCCAATCAATGGTTTGCTAGGACATGGTGGGTTAGAGGTTTGACATGGCAATTCGGGAGGCATGATAAGCAAGTGGTAGGTATCGTAGCATAGGCATAGCAAAAGAGCGAGCATCTAGCAAGCAAAGATAGAAGTGATTTCGAGGGTATGATCATCTTGCCTGCAAAGTTGTCAGAGTTGACTGGATCCTCGTAAGAAAACTCAAAGGGCTCCTCGTTAGCGAACTCGTCTCCCGGCTCTACCCAAACAAGACAAACAAGCAAATGGAACACAATCAACCACGTGCAAATGCTCGAACAACAACATGCAAACAAGAGTGCCACTGGAATGATTGAACCTGGCCTCAACTTGGAAATCCAATAGTGCCACTGGAAAGGTGAGGTGATTTCGGTTGAAATCGATATAAAGATCAACGGAATCGGATGCACGGTTTGGAAATGGCAAGCAAAACAAATATGGCACCGGTCTGCGATAATCAGCAAGTAGCCATCTAAATGCATCAAGATACTTAACCTACAGCACTCAAACATGACAACAAAATACATGGCAGGGACCCTCTGATGATGCTTGACAAAATATGAACAGTGAGCTACGGCCAATTCATCCATTAACAGGTTCAAACAAGCATGGAAAAAATGCAAATGGTCAACAGGTTTCAGACTTAGTGAAATTAACACAAGTCTGGAATTTAACATCAGGTAGCACACTTTGGAGCATGAAAACTATATGCTACAGGAACTTAACATGGCAAAGCAAGGCATGACATGAAGCTACTCAAAGCACTTAACAAAAGTACCTTAGTGACCTTGAGCCAAAAGGGATCAGAACATACAAATACAAGCATGCAAATCTATTAACGAGTAGGCATGTTTACGAGCTCTATGCACTCACTATAGAGCAAGGCATGACCAACTAAGCATACACCCATCAAGAATACATAACATAGAAGCTAGACATGGCAAGAACAACAACATAGCATGCACAAATTAATAACAACATCCTCGGCAAAATCGCTAACAAGTCAACAATCTGCCAGGAATCACGAAATAGCAAAAGTAGAGCTCGATTGACTCAAGCTAGGGTGCTCCATAATTACAAACAAAGACATGGATGGATCCAGCACCACAATATTAACAAATCATCCTTACTGATCATCCTCAAAAGAGGCACGGATCACTAGGAAACAACATGAACATATGGCATATTGACAAAAACAGATCAAGGACTTAGAGAAATTCTAAGTCCCTGAAATCAGCATTAACGAATGCAATACTTTGCAAGCTTGTGCTAGTCACCACACATATCACAAAATTACATGGTAAGCACCACTATAAATATGGCATGGCATATAACAAAACACATGTAGAGCTCAGGAGCATATCATGCACACATTAATCATGGCAAAACTGACAAATAGCTATTTGATGAAACAGAACTGACAATTATATCATATAGCCCTCTTCCAACAGCATTTCGGGCATCAAGATGAGCTCAAATGAAAATGATGCAATGAGATGAAATGATGTACTCTCTGAAGCGAACATTTTGATATGCTACACGCACAAAACGGAGGTACGGATGCGGAGTTACGGCATGATGAAGTTGCAAAAAAAAATTAGGGTTTCGCGGCAAAAGTCAACCCGAGGGGATTTAGATCTGAGATCCAGCCCGATCAACTGTAGCGCTGCACGGACGCCGAGGTTCACCGGGGTTCATCGGGGTTCTTCGCCGGACATGGCGAGGCACGCCGGCCGGAGGAGGATGGACGACGATGGGGCGCGGCGGAGAGGAAGACGGCGGCGGGGTCGGCGGTCGTCGCCGGCGAGGTGCGCGACGCTGGCGGAGAGGCCGCGCCGGAGCTCGGTGGCCAGGAATGGCGGGCGGCGGCGCTAAGATCCGGCTCGGCCCGGACGGACGGCGGGAGGGCCGGCTTCGGGCTCTCGGGCCCGCGGGGCGAAGTGGGCGCGCCCGCCACGTGGCGCGCTGCGGTAGGGCGCGGCGAGCTGTCCGGCGCGTCCGGACGTGTCCGGCGTGCTGAGGACGAAAGGTCTAGGGTTTGGGGGGGGATTGATTCGGAAATTTTGAGGGAGATGCCTATTTATACATAGGAGGAGCTAGGAGAGTCCTAATGAGGTGCGATTTGCGGCCACGCGATCATGATCAAACGCTCTAGATGATCGAGAGAGTTTTGGTGGGTTTTGGGCCAAATTGGAAGGGTGTTGGGCTGCAACACACACAAGGCCTTCTCGGCCCTCGGTTAACCGTTGGACTATCAAATGAAGTCCAAATGGTACGAAACTTGACAGGCGGTCTACCGGTGGTAAACCAAGGCCGCATGGCAAGTCTCGGTCCAATCCGGAAATGTTTAACCCCTACACATGAAAAGAGGTAGAAAGGACCACCGGAGGAGATAGGAGCACCGGAATCCAAAATGGACAACGGGGAAAATGCTCGGATGCATGAGACGAACACGTATGCAAATGCAATGCACATGATGATATGAGATGAGATGCATGACAAAGGCAACAACACATGGAGACAAAAACCCGAACCCGAGGAAATAAAGTAACTTAGCGCCGGAAACGGAAAGAGTTGGGATACATATAAGGTGAATTACATCCGGGGTGTTACAACACTCCACCACTACGAAAGGATCTCGTCCTGAGATCTAGGACTAGAAGAACGCCGGGTACTCAGAACGGAGGTGGCTTCACGGTCGGAATGGTGTGACCACTTGACTTTGAGGAATTTGATTGACTTATTGCGAGTCTTGCATTCAGTCTCTTCAAGAATAGCCACGGGGTGCTCACGATAAGAAAGGTCTTCTTGGAGATCAATGTCTTCGAAGTTGACGGTGCGGTCAGGAGTCTTGAAGCACTTGCGGAGCTGAGAGACATGGAACACGTCATGCACATTTGCCAAGTTTGAAGGAAGCTCGAGTTGATAGGCGAGATCGCCTCTCTTGCTGACGATCTTGAAAGGACCCATGTATCTAGGGGCAAGCTTCCCTTTGATACCGAAGCGACGAGTACCTTTCATGGGAGAGACGCGGAGGTAAACATGGCCTCCGATCTCGAAAGCCAAATCACGATGCTTACTATCATAGTAGCTCTTCTGACGCGATTGCGCTGCTTTGCGGTTATCACGAATGACCTTGCACATTTCCTCTGCCTCTGTGATCAAGTCATTTCCAAGAAGTTGACGTTCATCGGCCTCTGACCAGTTAAGAGGAGTACGGCACTTCCTGCCATACAGAATTTCGAATGGGGCCTTGCCCGAACTTGCTTGAAAAATGTTGTTGTAGGAGAATTCGGCGTATGGAAGACAATCTTCCCACTTCATACCGAAGGAGATAATGCAAGCCCTGAGCATATCTTCGAGAATCTGATTGACACGCTCGACTTGACCGCTAGTTTGAGGATGGAAAGCTGTGCTGAAGCGGATGTTGGTGCCCATGGCCTTGTGAAAAGAATACCAAAATTTGGAGGTAAAGATGCTGCCACGGTCTGAAGAGATCAACTGTGGAATGCCGTGCACAGAGACAATCCGAGAGGTATAAAGAACAAGCAACGATGCTTACTAACTTGATACCAAGTTGTAACGCCCTCGATGCGGCTATATCTCCTACGTGTCGAAGCACGACTTAGAGGCATAACCGCATTGAAAGCAATGTCGCAAGTAAGGTAATCTTCACAACAACCCATGTAAATAGATAATAGGGGAAAAAGGTACATAGTTGGCTTACACTCGCCACGTCACACAAATACAAAAATAACATTACAATCATCCAATACACTCATGGTCCGACTACGGTACCAAAATAAAAGATCAACCCCAACAAGTGACATGGTCCCGATCGCCCCAACTGGGCACCACTACTGATCATCTGGGAAAGACACATAGTAACGGCGTGAGTCTTCGTTGAACTCCCACTTGAGCTCAAGCGCATCATCGAGAACGGAGCCATGCATCTGGTTTGGAAGTAATTTGTGAGTCACGGGGACTCAGCAATCTCGCACCCTCGCGATCAAGACTATTTAAGCTTATAGGTAAGGCAAGGTAATATGTGGAGCTGCAGCAAGCGACTAGCATATATGGTGGCTAACCTGTTCGCAAAAGAGAGTGAGAAGAGAAGGCAAAGCACGAACGAAGAACTATAGAACAACCTACGGCAAACATTACTCCAACACCGTGTTCACTTCCCGGACTCCACCGAAAAGAGACCATCACGGTAACTCACGCAGTTGATTCATTTTAATCAAGTTAAGGTTCATGTTATCTACAATCGGACATTAATAAATTCCCATCTGCCCATAACCGCGGGCACGGCTTTCAAAAGTTCAAATCCCTGCAAGGGAGTCCCAACTTAGCCCATCACAAGCTCTCACGGTCAACGAAGGATATTCCTTCTCCCGAGACATTCCGATCAGACTCGGCATCCCGGTTCTACAAGACAACTTCGACAATGGTAAAACAAGTCCAGCAACACCGCCCGAATGTGCCGACAAATCCCGATAGGAGCTGCACATATCTCGTTCTCAGGGCACAGTCAGATGAGCGCTCCATACAACTAAAACCAAACCTCGAGTTTCCCCGAGGGGGCGCTGCACAGGGCTCTAGTTTGGACCAACACTTAGAGGAGCACTAGCCCGGGGGGGTTTAAATAAAGATGACCCTCGGGCTCCGGAAACCCAAGGGAAAAAGAGGCTAGGTGGCAAATGGTAAAACCAAGGTTGGGCATTGCTGGAGGAGTTTTATTCAAGGCGAGCTGTCAAGGGGTTCCCATTATCACCCAACCGCGTAAGGAACGCAAAATCCGGGAACATAACACCGATATGACAGAAACTAGGGCGGCAAGAGTGGAACAAAACACTAGGCACAAGGCCGAACCTTCCACCCTTTACCAAGTATATAGATGCATTAAGATAACAAGATAATATAGTGATATCCCAACAAGAAACAATGTTCCAACAAGGAACGATCTCCATTCTTCACCTGCAACTAGCAATGCTATAAGAGGGGCTGAGCAAAGCGGTAACATAGCCAATCAACGGTTTGCTAGGACATGGTGGGTTAGAGGTTTGACATGGCAATTCAGGAGGCATGATAAGCAAGTGGTAGGTATCGTAGCATAGGCATAGCAAAAGAGCGAGCATCTATCAAGCAAAGATAGAAGTGATTTCGAGGGTATGATCATCTTGCCTGCAAAGTTGTCAGAGTTCATTTGGTCCTCGTAAGCAAGCTCAACGGGCTCCTTGTTAGCGAAATCGTATCCCTGCTCTACCCAAACAAGACAAACACGCAAAAAGGAACACAATAAACCACGTGCAAATATCAAACAAATATGATGCAAACATGGTATGCTATGCGGGATGCGATATGTGATGCATATGCAAGATTTGACAAGGAATGATTGAACATGGCCTCAACATGGAAATACAAGAGTGCCACTGGAAAGGTGAGGTGATTTCGGTTGAAATTGATATAAAGATCACCGGAATCGGATGCACGGTTTGGAAATGGCAAGCAAAACAAATATGGCACCGGTCTGCGATAATCAGCAAGTAGCCATCTAAATGCATTAAGATAATTATGCTACAACACTCAAACATGACAACAAAATACATGGAAGGGATCCTCTCATGATGCTTGACAAAATATGAACACTGAGCTACGGCCAATTCATCCATTAACAGGTTCAAACAAGCATGGCAAAAATGCAAATGGTAAATAGGTTTCAGACTTAGTGAAATTAACACAAGTATGGAATTTAACATCAGGTAGCACACTTTGGAGCATGAAAACTATATACTACAGGAACTTAACATGGCAAATCAAGGCATTACATGAAGATACTCAAAGCACTTAACAAAAGTCCCTTAGTGACCTTGAGCCAAAAGGGATCAGAAAATACAAATACAAGCACGTGAAAACATGGCAAACACATAATCAGATTACAGACTTAGTGAAAAACTGGAGCATGCAAATCTATTAACGAGTAGGCATGTTCACGAGCTCGATGCACTCACTACAGATCATGGCATGACAAACTAAGCATACACCCATCAAGAATACATATTATGGAAGCTAGACATGGAAAGAACAACAACATAGCATGCACGGATCAACAACAACATCCTCGGCAAAATCGCTAACAAGTAAACAATCTTCCTGGATTCACGAAATAGCAAAAGTAGAGCTTGATTGACTCAAGCTAGGGTGCTCCATAATTGCAAACAAAGACATGGATGGATCGAGCACCACAATGTTAACAAATCATCCTTACTGATCATCCTCAAAAGACGCACGGATCACTAGGAAACAACACGAACATATGGCATATTGACAAAAACAGATCAAGGACTTAGAGAAATTCTAAGTCCCTGAAATCAGCATTAACGAATGCACTACTTTGCAAGCTTGTGCTAGTCACCACACATCTCACAAAAATACATGGTAAGCACGTCTGTAAAGATGGCATGGCATATAACTAAACACATGTAGAGCTTAGGAGCATATCATGCACACATTAATCATGGCAAAAATGACAAATAGCTATTTGATGAAACAGAACTGACAATTATATCATATAGCCCTCTTCCAACAGCATTTCGGGCATCAAGATGAGCTCAAATGAAAATAATGCGATGAGATGAAATGATGTACTCTCTGAGACAAACATTTTGATATGCTACACGCGCAAAATGGAGCTACGGATGCGGAGTTACGGCATGATGAAGTTGCAAGAAAAATTAGGGTTTCGGGGCAAAAGTCAACCCGAGGGGATTTAGATCTGAGATCCGGCCCGATCCACTGTAGCGCTGCACGGACACCGAGGTTCGCCGGGGTTCGTCGCCGGACTTGGCGAGGCACGCCGGCCGGAGGAGGATGGACGACGGTGGGGCGGCGCCGCGGAGAGGAAGACGGTGGCGGGGTCGGCGGTCGTCGCCGGCGAGGTGCGCGGCGCTGGCGGAGAGGCCGCGCCGGAGCTCGGCGGCTGGGAATGATGGGCGGCAGCGCTCAGATCTGGCTCGGCCCGGACGGACGGCGGGAGGGCCGGCTTCGGGCTCTCGGGCCCGCGGCAGCGAAGTGGGCGCTCCCACCATGTGGCGTGCTGCGGTAGGGCGCGGCGAGGTGTCCGGCGCGTCCGGACGTGGCCGATGCACTGAGGACGAAAGGTCTAGGGTTTGGGGGGGGATTGATTCGGAAATTTTGAGGGAGATGCCTATTTATACATAGGAGGAGCTAGGAGAGTCCTAATGAGGTGCGGTTTGCGGCCACGCGATTGTGATCGAACGACCGAGACGATGGAGAGGGTTTAGGTGGGTTTTGGGCCAAATTGGAAGGGTGTTGGGCTGCAACACACACGAGGCCTACTCGGCCCCTCAGTTAACTGTTGGAGTATCAAACAAATTCCAAATGGTACGAAACTTGACAGGCGGTCTACTGGTGGTAAACCAAGGCCGCATGGCAAGTCTCGGTCCAATCCGGAAATGTTTAACCCCGACACACGAAAAGAGGTAGAAAGGACCAGCGGAGGAGATAGGAGCGCCGGAATGCAAAACGGACAACGGGGAAAATGCTCGGATGCATGAGACGAACACGTATGCAAATGCAATGCACATGATGACATGATATGAGATGCATGACAAAGGCAACAACACACGGAGACAAAAACCCGAACCCGAGGAAATAAAATAACTTAGCGCCGAAAACGGCAAGAGTTGGGATACATAAGGTAAATTACATCCGGGGTGTTACAACACTCCACCACTACGAAAGGATCTCGTCCCGAGATCTAGGACTGGAAGAACGCCGGGTACTCAGAACAGAGGTGATCCTCGCATTCCCAGGTGGCTTCACGGTCGGAATGGTGTGACCACTTGACTTTGAGGAATTTGATTGACTTATTGCGAGTCTTGCGTTCAGTCTCTTCAAGAATAGCCACGGGGTGCTCACGATAAGAAAGGTCTTCTTGGAGATCAATGTCTTCGAAGTTGACGGTGCGGTCAGGAGTCTTGAAGCACTTGCGGAGCTGAGAGACATGGAACACGTCATGCACATTTGCCAAGTTTGAAGGAAGCTCGAGTTGATAGGCGAGATCGCCTCTCTTGCTGACGATCTTGAAAGGACCCATGTATCTAGGGGCAAGCTTCCCTTTGATACCGAAGCGACAAGTACCTTTCATGGGAGAGACGCGGAGGTAAACATGGCCTCCGATCTCGAAAGCCAAATCACGATGCTTACTATCATAGTAGCTCTTCTGACGCGATTGCGCTACTTTGAGGTTATCACGAATGACCTTGCACATTTCCTCTGCCTCTGTGATCAAGTCATTTCCAGGAAGTTGACATTCACCGGTCTCTGACCAGTTAAGAGGAGTACGGCACTTCCTGCCATACAGAATTTCGAATGGGGCCTTGCCCGAATTTGCTTGAAAACTGTTGTTGTAGGAGAATTCGGCGTATGGAAGACAATCTTCCCACTTCATACCAAAGGAGATAACGCAAGCCCTGAGCATATCTTCGAGAATCTGATTGACACGCTCGACTTGACCGCTAGTTTGAGGATGGAAAGCTGTGCTGAAGCGGATGTTGGTGCCCATGGCCTTCTGAAAAGAGTCCCAAAACTTGGAGGTAAAAATTCTGCCACTGTCTGAAGAGATCAACTATGGAATACCGTTCAGAGAGACAATCCGAGAGGTATACAGCTCCGCCAATTGAGCTGCAGTGATAGACTCTTTGATAGGCAGGAAGTGAGCCACTTTAGTGAGTTTGTCGATGACAACGAATATAGCATCATTGCCACGCTTGGACTTTGGAAACCCAGTCACAAAGTCCATCTCAATGTGGCCAAACTTCCATTCTAGAATGGCAAGAGGTTGGAGGAGACCAGCTGGTCTTTGGTGTTCTGCCTTCACTCTTCTGCAGACATCACATTCATTCACGAACTGAACAATCTCGCGCTTCATTCGAGTCCACCAATAAGCCTGCTTGAGGTCCTAGTACATCTTTGTACTCCCAGGGTGGATGGAGAGGAGTGAATTGTGAGCCTCAATCATCATAACTTTACGAAGGTCACCTTTAGGCACCACAATACGATCCTCGAAGAAGAGAGTATCCTTGTCATCAAGGTGATAGCACTTGTACTTGGGTTGACTCTTGGCAATCCCAATCTTCACCTTCTTCACCATAGCATCAAGAAGTTGAGCCTCACGAATCTGATCTTCCAAAGTAGGAGAGACTTGAAGGTTGGCGAGGAAACCTTGAGGAACAACTTGCAGATTGAGGTATCATGATGCTTACTATCATAGAACCTGGCTCTGATACCAACTTGTAACGCCCTCGATGCGGCTATATCTCCTACGTGTCGAAGCACGACTTAGAGGCATAACCGCATTGAAAGCAATGTCGCAAGTAAGGTAATCTTCACAACAACCCATGTAAATAGATAATAGGGGAAAAAGGTACATAGTTGGCTTACACTCGCCATGTCACACAAATACAAAAATAACATTACAATCATCCAATACACTCATGGTCTGACTACGGTACCAAAATAAAAGATCAACCCCAACAAGCGACATGGTCCCGATCGCCCCAACTGGACACCACTACTGATCATCTGGGAAAGACACATAGTAACGGCGTGAGTCTTCATTGAACTCCCACTTGAGCTCAAGCGCATCATCTGGAACGGAGCCCTACATCTGGTTTGGAAGTAATATGTGAGTCACGGGGACTCAGCAATCTCGCACCCTCGCGATCAAGACTATTTAAGATTATAGGTAGGGCAAGGTAATATGTGGAGCTGCAGCAAGCGACTAGCATATATGGTGGCTAACCTGTTCGCAAAAGAGAGTGAGAAGAGAAGGCAAAGCACGAACGAAGAACTATAGAACAACCTACGGCAAACATTACTCCAACACGTGTTCACTTCCCGGACTCCGCCGAGAAGAAACCATCACGGTAACACACGCAGTTGATTCATTTTAATCAAGTTAAGGTTCATGTTATCTGCAATCGGACATTAACAAATTCCCATCTGCCCATAACCGCGGGCACGGCTTTCAAAAGTTCAAATCCATGCAGGGGAGTCCCAACTTAGCCCATCACAAGCTCTCACGGTCAACGAAGGATATTCCTTCTCCGAGACATTCCGATCAGACTCGGCATCCCGGTTCTACAAGACAACTTCGACAATGGTAAAACAAGTCCAGCAACACAGCCCGAATGTGCCGACAAATCCCGATAGGAGCTGCACATATCTCGTTCTCAGGGCACACTCAGATGAGCGCTCCATACAACTATAACCAAACCTCGAGTTTCCCCGAAGGGGCGATGCACAGGGCTCTAGTTTGGACCAACACTTAGAGGAGCACTGGCCCGGGGGGGTTTAAATAAAGATGACCCTCGGGCTCCGGAAACCCAAGGGAAAAAGAGGCTAGGTGGCAAATGGTAAAACCAAGGTTGGGCATTGCTGGAGGAGTTTTATTCAAGGCGAGCTGTCAAGGGGTTCCCATTATCAGCCAACCGCGTAAGGAACGAAAAATCCGGGAACATAACACCGATATGACGGAAACTAGGGCGGCAAGAGTGGAACAAAATACTAGGCACAAGGCCAAGCCTTCCACCCTTTACCAAGTATATAGATGCATTAAGATAACAAGATAATATAGTGATATCCCAACAAGAAACAATGTTCCAATAAGGAACGATCTCCAATCTTCACCTGCAACTAGCAACGCTATAAGAGGGGCTGAGCAAAGCGGTAACATAGCCAATCAATGGTTTGCTAGGACATGGTGGGTTAGAGGTTTGACATGGCAATGAAGGAGGCATGATAAGCAAGTGGTAGGTATCGTAGCATAGGCATAGCAAAAGAGCGAGCATCTATCAAGCAAAGATAGAAGTGATTTTGAGGGTATGATCATCTTTCCTGCAAAGTTGTCAGAGTTGACTGGATCCTCATAAGCAAACTCAACGGGCTCCTCTTTAGCGAACTCGTCTCTCGGCTCTACCCAAACAAGACAAACAAGCAAAAGGACCACAATCAACCACGTGCAAATGCTCGAACAACAAGATGCAAACATGGTATGCTATGCGGGATGCGATATGTGATGCATATGCAAGATTTGAGAAGGAATGATTGAACCTGGCCGCAACTTGGAAATCCCAGAGTGCCACTGGAAAGATGAGGTGATTTCGGTTGAAATCGATATAAAGATCAACGGAATCGGATGCACGGTTTGGAAAAGACAAGCAAAACAAATATGGCACCGGTCTGCGATAATGAGCAAGTAGCCATCTAAATGCATCAAGATAATTATGCTACAGCACTCAAACATGACAACAAAATACATGGCAGGACCCTCTCATGATGCTTGACAAAAGATGAACACTGAGCTATGGCCAATTCATCCATTAACAGGTTCAAACAAGCATGGCAAAAATGCAAATGGTAAACAGGTTTCAGACTTAGTGGAATTTAACATCAGGTAGCATACTTTGGAGCATGAAAACTATATGCTACAAGAACTTAACATGACAAAGCAAGGCATGACATGAAGCTACTCAAAGCACTTAACAAAAGTCCCTTAGTGACCTTGAGCCAAAAGGGATCAGAAAATACAAATACAAGCATGTGAACATGGCAAAAACATAATCAGATTACTGACTTAGTGAAAAACTGGAGCATGCAAATCTGTTAACGAGTAGGCATGTTTACGAGCTCTATGCACTCACTACAGAGCAAGTCATGACCAACTAAGCATACACCCATCAAGAATACATAACATAGAAGTTAGACATCGCAAGAACAACAGCATAGCATGCACGGATTAATAACAACATCCTCGGCAAAATCGCTAACAAGTCAACAATCTGCCAGGAATCACGAAATAGCAAAAGTAGAGCTCGATTGACTCAAGCTAGGGTGCTCCATAATTGCAAACAAAGAAATGGATGGATCGAGCACCACAATGTTAACAAATCATCCTTACTGATCATCCTCAAAAGAGGCACGGATCACTACAAAACAACACGAACATATGGCATATTGACAAAAACAGATCAAGGACTTAGAGAAATTCTAAGTCCCTGAAATCAGTATTAACGAATGCACTACTTTGCAAGCTTGTGCTAGTCACCACACATATCACAAAAATACATGGTAAGCACCCCTGTAAAGATGGCATGGCATATAACAAAACACATGTAGAGCTCAGGAGAATATCATGCACACATTAGTCATGGCAAAAATGACAAATAGCTATTTGATGAAACAGAACTGACAATTATATCATATAGCCCTCTTCCAACAGCATTTCGGGCATCAAGATGCGCTTAAATGAAAATGATGCAATGAGATGAAATGATGTACTCTCTGAGACGAACATTTTGATATGCTACACGCGCAAAACAGAGCTACAGATGCGGAGTTACGGCATGATGAAGTTGCAAGAAAAATTAGGGTTTCGGGGCAAAAGTCAACCCGAGGGGATTTAGATCTGAGATCCGGCCTGATCCACTTTAGCGCTGCACGGACGCCGAGGTTCGCCGGGGTTCGTCGCCGGACATGGCGAGGCACGCTGGCCGGAGGAGGATGGACGACGGTGGGGCGGCGCGGCGGAGAGGAAGACGGCGGCGGGGTCGGCGGTCATCGCCGGCGATGTGCGCGGCGCTAGCGGAGAGGTCGTGTCGGAGCTCGGCGGCCGGGAATGGCGGGCGGCGGCGCTCAGATCCGGCTTGGCTCGGACGGACGGCGGGAGGGCCGGCTTCGGGCTCTCGGGCCCGCGGCGGCGAAGTGGGCGGGCCCGCCACGTGGCGTGCTGCGGTAGGGCGCGGCGAGGTGTCCGGCGCGCTGAGGACGAAAGGTCTAGGGTTTGGGGGGGATTGATCCGGAAATTTTGAGGGAGATGCCTATTTATACATAGGAGGAGCTAGGAGACTCCAAATGAGGTGCGGTTTGCGGCCACGCGATCGTGATCGAACGCTCTAGATGATGAAGAGGGTTTGGTGGGTTTTGGGCCAAATTGGAAGGGTGTTGGGCTGCAACACACACAAGGCCTTCTTGGTCCCTCGGTTAACCGTTGGAGTATCAAACGAAGTCCAAATGGTACGAAACTTGACAGGCGGTCTACCGGTGGTAAACCAAGGCCGCATGGCAAGTCTCAGTCCAATCCGGAAATGTTTAACCCCCACACACGAAAAGAGGTAGAAAGGACCACCGGAGGAGATAGGAGCGCCGGAATGCAAAACGGACAACGGGAAAAATGCTCGGATGCATGAGACGAACACGTATGCAAATGCAATCCACATGATGACATGATATGGGATGCATGACAAAGGCAACAACACACGGAGACAAAAATCCGAACCCGAGGAAATAAAATAACTTAGCGCCGGAAACGGCAAGAGTTGGGATACATATAAGGTAAATTACATCCGGGGTGTTACAGGAGGCCAGTGGGAGGTTGAGGCGGACCACGACGGCGCATCGAGTAGCTCGAGAGGACGTGCCGCGTGGGGATTGGAGGAGGCCCCGCCGACGGCAGGCGGCAGTGGGGGCTGCGGGGCGCTGCGGCCAGCGGTGGTGGGTGGAGGCGTAGCACCGATGGCTTGGGGTGGGCGGCATGCCGGTGGCCGACGGAGGTGGGTGGAGGCGCGCCAGATCGGGGTGGTGGGGAATCGTGGGTGGTGGCTGGAATTGTTCATGGGGATGTGTCTTTTTTTTCACGGGCTCTAGAGTTCGGAAACATGCCATCGATCCTATATAGACGAGAAGTATCAGAATAACTATTCTAATCCTAGAATCAGAATAGTGTTACTATATATATATACACACACGGTGGCGCTATTATGAGCGAGCGCGCAGAATCTCTTAGCCCACGCTCCGGCCTAATTTGGTGGGCGGGTCGCACCACGGAAGTAGGCCTCTCCACCGCTCCTAAATAGTTGAGGGTAAAGGTGTTTGAAGGAAATAGTAACAGAATTTAATTTGGTTATCATCGATGCTCGTATGTCAACGTGCCGCTTCTGAGGTCACTAACCATTGGTAGTAATGGGTATAGAATAGATGGTAATGCCCATATACACAGCCATCCATTCTGCCGCCATCCTCCTCCATCGACGCCTACATCCTCACAAGTGGCGCATCCTTCCTCCCCGCAGCCTAAAGCAATTCCCTTTCATCGTCGTTCTCGTATCACGACCAACCACCGCCTCCCCATCCCTCCGGCCTCGACCTGCAGCTCCTGGAGGTCCGACCTGCAGCTGGTCGCGTGCCCCGCTGCGACCCCTGTCATTTCCCGCCTGACCTTCCTCTCCGTCTATAGTGATGAGCTCCTGTGAGCAGTGATCTGTTGTCTGTGTCATCCTCAGCCACCCTCGAGCTTGCAAGATAGGTCACTGCCAACGCACGGGTCCAATGCATACATGCCGGTGTGTAGCTGAAGAAGATCAAACAGAGTGCGAGCAGTCTGTGCAGGCATCTACCTCTCCTTGTTGTTCTTTTTTTAATCGTGGTGCCATCAATCCATCTGCATCGAGGCCTTACGCAACAGTTGCGTTCGAGACTGGCTACATCCTTAGCGTCGAGGTCTCCATAGCAGGTCGAACTATGAAGAAGTAGCAGGCCAGACTGAATAAAAATAGCAGTTGTGGTCGTTGATTTGAGCTGACAAATGCTTGATTGCCTGCCCAGCCGTTGTGGTTGCGCGCGCTATGCTGCTGCAGTCTCCATGTGTAATGTTCGTGGAATACCATATTTTGACAGAGAGCTCTGAACTTCTTGCATGACGGCGAGCGACCTTTCCTGGCTTATCTCCCTGACCTTCACCCATGCCTCCCCTATCTGTCGTGCAGCGAAAGCAAAGGCAGAGCTTCCAAACACAGTGGTAGATCAGTTATTGTCGCCACGTTGGTGCTCACTACTAACATCTTTCCTCACTGGAGACTACTACTACGACAGGTAATAAAGCTGTAACCATTTGTTGGGTGTGAACTATGAAGTGTGTCCTACTACGACAGGTAATAAAGTTGTAACCATTTGTTGGGTGTGAACTGTGAAGTGTGCCCCCCCTAATTCGCTCGACCGACCCCGCTGAGTGCAGTTGATTCATGTATTTTTTTTTTCGAGTGCATATCACCATAGAATGGCCTCCCCCACTATTTGCCTGCGGTTTGTTTGCAGCGGGTGTATACAGAGAGAGAAGCTAGTGTTTAACCAAAAGATAAGCTTTGTTGTAGATATGAGAAAGCTTAGCTTGCTTGTTGTCGTGGTCTGCGTGCTGAGTGCTCGAGTGCTGGTTTGTAATTCTGGGAATGGAAACAACTGTCTGTTTGATATAGGCGTTTTCATGGCTGATTAACGCGGAGATTTGTTTTCCTTATCATAACCTGCTCGTGTTTCATGCTGCTGCTGCAGCATTAGTTGTTATGTCTGCGTTGTGTGAAGTGCTCTGCTTGTTGTAATACGCACGCTAGTTACTTGGCCCTATGTGCTTCTATTCTCTTGTTGTGGTTGCATCCTGATGCAGTAATTGAGAAGAAATGGTAACGTGAGATGTGTGTGGCATGTTAAATGTGGTACGGGATGTGGATCCTGCTGAGGTGTGTAGGCCATGTACCGTAATGGAAGGCCCGGACGGCGTCCGCGTCCGCTGGTTGGAGCCGTGTCACTTCATAGGCAAGCCGACACAGCAGGCCACCGTCCCCCGTTGGCCTCTAAAAATTAACTCGGTGATTTATGTTTAATTTACTTATTTTTTGTCCTAAACACAGAGATGGTACTCTCAAAAAAACTATGGGTATTATAGAAACATTGTTTGTAGCAATTCATTGTGTTTATTAAAAAGATAGAAGTTCAGCATGTGAAACTCGCGCAGTTCAATTGTACTAAAAAGAAAAAAATAAAACAACAATAAAGTTCACTAAAAAGTGCGACTTTTCACGATGCATAAAAAATCACCGCCGGGCCTAAAAAGTGAGCTCACCTAATTATGATTGTGGTGTAGAAAACTTGGACAAAAATAATGAAATATGTTTGCAAATCAAGTCCTATTTTAAAAAAATACATGCAAGATGTAGAATAAAAAACTGTGAGCTTAGTGATTTTGTTGTCTTTAATTTCAGCTAAAATGATACAGAAAATTTTCAACCACTCTCTCTCTCTCTCTCTCTAAATTTCACGTGAGAAGATCAAATATAAAAAAGCGTAAGTTCATATATAGTAAAAATGGTGCAATTAAATTTTTCAAAGTGAAAGAATACATTCTAAAAAATTGGAGAGCTCGTGAAAACAAAAACTGCCACCAGAAAAACACCACCAACAGTTCAGAAAAGCGGCTCTTATGGCGTGCACAAACACACACGCTTTGTTGATGATTTGCATATTCTCTAAAACAAATAAAGAGAAGAACGATAAAAGTAAATGAATTATTTTATGTCTAAAAAAATAGAAGCCACTACTTCTATATGAAAAAAGTGAGCTCACCTAAAAAATCGAGAAGTTCAATAAACAATAACGAATTTTAGAAATGAAGTTCTTTGATTTTTATAAAAATCTTAGATTTTCCCCGATACTAAAGACTAAAACCACGAAGTTCCATTTAAAAAATGGAGTAGTTCAATGCATATTAAAAACTTAGTTTTTTCTCACTAATAAATAATAAAACAAAGAAGTTCAATTTTTAAAAGAAGAGCAGTTTGATATTTATTTGAACTCAGTTTTTTCCGGTTACAAAATAATAAGACCAATAAGTTCTATTAGAAATAACGAAGAAGTTCGATCTTTCTAAAAACCTCTAATTTTCACATTTCTAAAAAACACACCGAGAAGTTTAAATAAAAAAAGTTAGAGCGGTTCAATGTCTATAAAAAACTCAAATATTTTCCATTACCAAAGTGAAATAGAGAGAAGTTCAAAGTGATAACAGCCAGAAGTTCACGTACTGCACGGTGTGTGTTTTCATATGAGAAAATAGAATAAAAAGTTAAAGTGTAAAAATTTTAGTGCTAGAAGTTCAGGTGCTCAGCACGGGGAAGTTCAAAAACTTCTTGTGAGAGAGGCAATCGGCACCATATATCAGTTGTGTAACTCTGATGAACGGGTGAGAAATTACGAACAAAAAACATGGTAGAAGTTCAAGCGAAAACAGCGGGAAGTGCGATGATTATAGAAAACTTAGATTTTTCTCGTTATTAAAGAATGAAAAAAAGAAGTTCCAAAATAAAACAACAAGAAGTTCAACATTTAAAAATAGAGTACTTCAAAATTTCATAAAAAGATTAAAGAAATAAAATCAGGAAGTCCATATTAAAAAGATGAAGAAGTTCGATGATTATAGAAAACTCAAATTTTCCTCGTTATTAAAGATTGGAAACAAGAAGTTCAAAAATAAAAACAAGAAGTTCAACTTTTAAAAATAGAGCGCTTCAAGATTTTATAAAAAAGGATTAAGAAATTCAGATAAATATTTATAAAAACTCAAATATTTTCACGTAACCGAGAGAAGTTCGATTGATAACTGCCAGAAGTTCACGTACTACACGGTGTGCATTTTATATTAAAAAAAGAATACAAAAGAAAAGACTAAAAGCTTTGTTGTTATAAGTGCAACTCCTCGGTCAAAGAAAGTTAAAAAAAATATTGCCAGAGAGGTTTGTACAAAAGGAGTATCATTTGTGTAACACTGACGGAATGGATGAGGAAATTACAAACAAAAATACGTCACAGAAGTTCAACGTGAAAACAGCATGAAGTTCAACTACTGCGCTGAATGAATTTCAGATAAAAAACTTTTAAAACCATTGCGAGTATGAAAAAATGATCAACACGGGAAAGTTATGTGCTTACAACAGCTTTCCACCGGTATATCACTTGCTCAATTCTGGTGAGTGGATGGAGAGTTACGAGCAGTGGATGGAGACCTACGAACAAAAAAATCACGTGAAAAACAGAGTGAAGTTCAGGTACACGCGTCGAGAAATTCAGGTTCTTCACGCGGTGCATTTTCGAAGAATCTGTTTCGCGATAAAGGCAGAACGAATGATCTCGCCATTTTCGAAATTACAGGAAAACGGATAGGAATCAGAGAAAACCATGAACATGGAAAAGTTTCGCATTTTCCGTAGTTTTTCAGAGGTATATTATTTGCCTCATTCCGATAAAGTTTGTAGAAATTACGAGAAAAATACGTTTTTAACCATTTTCCAAATTAATTAAAACCGTAAGGAATTAGGACAAACAATATATACAAAAAAGTTTCGCCATTGTTCAAGCTTTCCAACGCCATATCATTTGCCGCATTCGGACGTACGGTTAAAAAATTAGCTTGAAAATACGAACTCGGTGGAACTTGTATCAGTTTCTAAATTACTTTTAAACCGTTCAAAATTAGAAAACACTTTTAACAAAAGAAAGCAGCACATTTTCATAAGCTTTCCAACGCCATATTATTTGCCTCAATTGGATTGGCCGTTTAGAAATGGCATCGAAAATACAAACTCGGGTGTTCCATTTGCGAAATTCTACGATTTTCCGAATTACTCTTTAACCATAGGGAATTAGAGAAAACTTTCAACATATAGAAGGAGCGGTTTTGCAGCAGCTTTCCAACTCCATATTATTTGCCTCATTCCGATAAACGGTTTTAAAATGCGATCGAAAATACGATTCACGTTTTTTGTATGAAGAAAAAACGGTTTTCAAAACTGCTTTTAAACCGCTTACATTTTGCCAAAAATTTAACTTGGGTCATGACACTGATGTCCATAGCTTTCCAATGATATATCGCAAGCCCCATTTGGACACCTTTTAGCTGAAGTTCAACCTAGTACTCGGGGAAGGTCAGACGCGTTACTTGGGAAGTTCATGCTGTGATCAGAATGTTATTCTGATCCCGTGACCAAAGAGCTTTGCCATCAGCCAACAGACGGCAAATATGCCACGTGTTAGTTGCCTGTGCAACCTAGGGCAATAGGCTGGCTATTTGGATGCTTTGTCGTCTGCTGGCAGACGGAAAAGACCATTGTATTTTTGCCGTCAGCCAGCAGACGGCAAAGAAATCAAATGGGCCAGCCCCCCAGGTGCTGCCACGTGGACCGCTATGTCGTCCGCTGGCAGACGGCAAATTTGCAAAGGTCTTTGCCGTCTGCCAGCAGACGACAAAGCACGCCATTAACCCACTAACGGCCTATAGCTGACACGTGTGCCGTCCAGTTCCTTTGCCGTCCGCCAGCTGACGACAAAGATGCCTTTGCCATAGCTCGTTTATCTGGACCTGTTGCCGTCTGCTGGCGGATGGCAAAGGCCTTTGCCGTCTGCCAGGTATGCCTTTGCTGTCCGCCATGGCTGACGACAAAGTTCCTGATTCCTATAGTGCAAGTGTGACTATCTATAGACCCTCCTAAGGGCACACGATTGTAGCTGGGAAAATAAGCTACTCGTCATCATCGATGTCTTGGTAGAAACCACCTGTAGTGTCGGGGAACTCCTCTGCAATAGTTTAATTAAGAAAACATGAGTACGAAGGTACTCAGCAACACGTACATCAGAACTAACTACATATGCATCATTATCAAAAGAGTGCTGTGGAGTTTAGCTGCAACAAGCCAACTTTGACTAAGTGACTATATTGTACTACGACTACCAGTATTTTCTTTATGGTGAGACAACGCACACAGATCCACCAGCTAGCACTATAGAAAAAAGACACATCCGTGACATTTTGGCCCGAACGATAAGTTTTTCTGTCATGCTTATGACACTTCTATGACGACAATTGTGACAAATACACATATCATCATAGATGTGGTGGGCTCCTACTTCTATGACAAAAATCATGACAGAAAATGGGCTTTTCGTCCTAGACGAGCCGGAGACGCGCCTGGATGACATTCTTTGGGCCGTCCATGATGAAAAAAAAATCATGGTAGAAGCGAGGGCGAGGAAAATATCAGGGAGTTCCCGGTTACGATGGATGGTCAGGGCCGAGCGATGCACTGTCGCTTGCGTGTTTCTCTCTTATGTGTGTGTGCGAGGGCATTGGCTAACTGAATCCGAGCGATTACACTAGCTACGTTACTGAACCCGAGCGATCGATCCCTTAACAGAACCCAAACGATTCATTCGCTGCTTACTGAATCCAAGCGAGTCCTTCACTGCTGCTAACTGAACCCGAGCGATGGATCGCTACTGCTGCTTACTGAAGCCGATCAAGCCCACATGCGAGACGTAGCCAACCGGTATTGGGTTGCCTCGCGATGAACAGTGACCGTTGGTACCGTGCGTGCGGTGCATAGAACGAGGCGAGACGTGGTGAGTTGAGCCGGTTGGTTGGCTTTGGATGAACAGTTCCCGGTGGGGGTTGGATGAACAAAACCCCGTGGTAGTAGGCGGTTGCCGCTGGATGAACATGACCCCGAGGAGGCTGCACACCCTAGCCGGTTGGGGGTGGATGAACAGGACCCCGTGGAGGCTCTATGAATAGTAGGCAGTGGATCCTGGAGGATGACGGTGGATAAACAATACCCCGTGAAGGCTGGAGCGAGAGGCAGTAGACAGTGGATGAACAGTAGCCAGTGGAGTCCCGTTTTACGGTACGCCACACCCCTCACAATGAACAGGACCCGTTTCAACCGTAGGTACACAAGATCCCTCCCGATCAACAGGACCCCATTTCAACCATAGACACTCGAACAGAAGTCTGTTTTTTCAGTTAGGCTCCATGTGTTTTCGAGTTTGATATATCTAGCACCTACCTTTTCAAGGAAGAATGGTTCAAATGACCAATGGGTTCTGCGACCAGATGAAGTCACTTTCATTGGTGTACTCTGCGCGTGTACCCGTTTAGGTCTCCTGGATGCCGGGAAGGTATATTTCAACCAGATGACCACGACATACAGTCTCAGGCCAACATTCGCACACTATTGGTGCATGGAGAATCTGTATGTGAGTGTTGGCCTTTTGGAAGAAGTAGAGGGCCTCTTGAAGAGCGTGCCAGAGGAGCTGAAGGCACGTGCATTGGGTGGTTTGCTCGGGCTGTGCCGGTTCAGAGGGGAATGGAAACTTGGGGAACGTATAGCCCTCAGGTTGATCGAGCTGGAACCAAGCAACTGTGCTCACTATGCTCTGTTGTGTAGTGTATATGCTTCGGCGGGAAGATGGGAAGATACTCACAGGGTGAAGGCTATCATAAAGGAAAGCGATGAGAGGTTCAGTCCTGGACACCGTCTTGTGGATCTAAATGAGATTGCTAACGAATTCAAAACTAGGGAGAGGCAACCTGAGAACCAGGAAATATATGTTATCCTGGATGACTTGGTGTCAAAGCTGCAGTTTACAAGCAGAGAAGATGAGCAAACTGAACCAGGGATAAAATAGTGCAGTATACGAGCTGCACGGGTTTTGAGCAGGCAGGCAGGAGGCAGCTAGCTGAAACAGTAAGCTATGTTGTGACCCCACATGTAAGACACAGGGTTGCAAGAAGTGTATTCCCCAGGTGTACAAGCCGTTTAAGATTCTCGAGTCGGAAATGTTTGAGATGATATGTTGCATATACAGATGCATACAAGTGACACTCCACACACAGTCCATATAAGAAACTCAGGGTGCCCTGTTCTTCATGAAAATCCTCTGACAGCATGGTTCTGCCTGGGAGGATAATAAGATCGAGCACTTGAGATATATTACCAAAATGACTGTGTTGCCGCATCTCTGCTGGTTCGTGTGGATGGAGGGTACAAGTTTGGGTATACTGGGGATGAAGGCAACAGAGCTGAAGGGCTGGCCTGTAGTTATTTGGTGAGCACAAAATATTGGTCATACATTTGGCACAGGATGAAGGTTGCAACCATGAGATTTTCTTTTGCCTTTCTCCCATACTGACAGTTGACTGGAATTAGTGCAAGGCAAGTTTAAGAGAAGCCAAGTCTTGTGTAGAGTATCTTACCCTTTTTTCCTACACCTTTATATGGTCAGCTTGTCAGGCCAATGTCTCCTGATGAAATTTTGATAATGATGCCATTCGAATTTTGGTCATACTTTTGGCATAAGATGAAGGGTGCGGCCACGGGAGTTTCTTTTGCCTTTTTCCTGCACTGAAGTTGACTGTAATTGGCACTAGGCAAGTTCAAGAGAAGTCAAGTCTTGCGTAGTTTTTTTTCTTATTACACTTTCTTATGGTCAGCTGGTCAGGTCAATGTCTCCTGATGAAATTTTCATAATGATGCCATTCAAGCCCTTGTTGTAGAAGTAGCAAATAATTGAATACATGGGTTCATTGTAGTTCTGTTGTTGATGGACAACTTAAGTTAATGATTGATAATACCAGTGCACAAAACCACCATCGCACGCCGATATGGAACCTGAATGTTAGTATCTTTTTAGCATTTGCTTTCTACAGCTCTTTTTAGCTTTTAATTAGTGACTACCTGAATGCCTACACACTAGTAGAAAAACGACCTAATGTGAAGCACGTTAGTACTGGTTCGTGGCGAACCTCTAGTACCGGTTCGTGCCACGAACCGATACTAAAGAGGTTGTGGCACGCCGTGGTCCGGCTGGGGCCCCACCAGCACCTTTAGTACCGGTTCATACCACAAACCGGTACTAGACGTTTTTAGTTGTAGCGGGTTTTTAGTCACACCTCGCTCCGCTAACAGAGATTTTACCACCTTAAATATGTTACTTCTCAAACTATCATAACCACTTGGTCTTCATTGAACTCTATGTGTAAAATGTGTGGCCACAATATGAGTTTTCTCCGGTTTCTAAACCAATGAGGACTCATATTGTCAATTCAGATTGTACACAAAAAGATCATTGATGATCAATGTATTTTTGATGTATTTCTCTATAAAGAAATATAAGAGCATTTAGATCACTATTTTAGTAATCTGAATGCTCTTATATTTCTTTATAGAGGGGATATATTTTTATATTTTTACGAATCGGTGCAAAAAAGTAGAGATGGTTACGGCAAAAATAGATGCACTTCGTGTACAAACTGGACACTCTCTTTCGAAGTATCAGGGTTTCGGATGAAAACTCATCTGTTACACCGGCTATTCAAAATTTTAATTAATTATTACAACTCCAGGAATTTTTGTGCGTTCATTATGCATCATTCAACGCCACATCGTCAACTTTCAACCCTTTCTGACATAACTTGATATTTTTGATGCATTTACTGATTTGTTTTGAACTAAATGACCCTGAAATTGAAAAACACTATAAATGAACTCTGAAAAGGTTGAAACTTGGCATGGTATCATCATTTCACTCACATGGCATGTGCAAAAAAGTAGAGATGGTTACGGCAAAAACTGGATGCACTTCGTGTACAAACTGGACACTCTCTTTCGAAGTACCAAGGTTTCGGACGAAAACTCATCTGTTACAAAGGCACTTCATTATTTTGAACTTATTACAACTCCGGAATTTTTGTGCGTTCATTATGCATCATTCAACGCCACATCGTCAACTTTCAACCCTTTCTGACATAACTTGATATTTTTGATGCATTTACTGATTTGTTTTGAACTAAATGACCCTGAAATTGAAAAACACTATAAATGAACTCTGAAAAGGTTGAAACTTGGCATGGTATCATCATTTCACCCACATGGCATGTGCAAAAAATTAGAGATGGTTACGGCAAAAACTGAATGCACTTCGTGTACAAATTGGACACTCTCTTTCGAAGTATCAGAGTTTCGGAGAAAAAATCATCTGTTACACCAGCTATTCAAAATTTTAATAACTTATTACAACTCCAGACTTTTTGTGTATTCATTATGCACCATTCAGAAATCCGTGCACCCTCTTCGTTCTACACCATGTTGTCGCCTCGAGCCAATGTAGCAGCGTTGCCGCTCGCTCCGGCTTCGTCATTTGTCGGTCCCTCTTATGAGGGTATTTTTACCCCCATTCGAGGGTTTTCTCCCCTATGTCCGGTGCTTTTGTATTTCTATGAGAAGAAATATGGCACCCACGATTCCTAGTAGTAAGTCGTCGGCATATCGCGCGTAACAAATCCTTATTAATAAGGAATGGCTTTTAAAGGGGGCTAGCTTACGGGCCCGGCCTCTCTCTGACCTGATAACTAGTATCGCCTCCCCGCCCAGCTCTATCAGCAGGCCCCTTCTTTTGCAATACTTAAGAAGGTCTCTCATGGCCAAATTCTTATTAAAGCCTTCTCTACCATTGATTTCGGCCTTCGGGGTCAACCCAGCGGCTAGGGAAGGGGAGCTTGAGGACGTCGGGGTCCTCGTCCAGCCAGTGTGTGACGAGGTCGAGGGCACATGCCATCGAAACGGTCGGTTCTTCTTCTTCGGTGGCGGCACCCCTCTTCCCGTCGGGGTTTTCTCCACGGCCGGCGTATGCTCCACCGGCACCCCCACAGTAAGCTCATCTAATCTCCCCTTGCTTCATAGTTAGGTTTCTTAGGGTAGATTAGATTGTGGACATCGGATTTGATTCGATTCGATTCGAGCGGACTCGATCCGAATCCATTGTTTTGGGGATGAATTTGTGTGCATGCCTATCATGTTGATGTTGTTTTTGCCTATCATGTTGGTGTTGTTTGTGCTGTTTGTGTTGAATGCTAGTGTTAGATTAGATTGATGACGGTGAATGCTAGTGTGTTCACTCCAAATGGTACTGTTGATGATGTTCTTAGTATTGTTTTGCTGTTGTTAGTGATCTTCTTAGCATTTGTTTTGCTGTTGTTAGTATTGTTCTTCATGTTGTTACTGCCATATTGTTAGTTTGTTCACTCCACATTGTTCATGCTGCTGTTCTTAGCATTGTTCTTAGTGTGTATGTTGTTCTGTTGTTGCTCTTCTTGTGTATGTTAGTGATGTCTTCATAAGATGATCAACATAGTGTGTATGTTATGCAAGTGTGTTGCATGTTGTTCTTGATGTTGTTAGGCTACTTGAATGCATGATCAACATAGGACATTGCATGTGCATGCTAGTAGGACATACTTGGAGGCCAAAAATAGTAGTAGGACATACATGATTAGAGTAGGACAATGAATTTTGGCATGTGCACTTGGAATGATATGTTAGCACTAATCATTGTTTTGCTCTGATCATTGTTTGCTCTTATCATTTTTAGATCTGGCCATTGTTTGCATTGATCACTATTAGCACTGATCAGTGTTAACTTTGATCGGTGATCACTGATGATTGCTAGCTCTGATTAGTGGTATTTGCACTGCCAATGATCATCTCTCATTGTTGCTTACCGTCGTCCACCATGATGACAAGATAATGAAGACGGAGTGGGACAGAGCCGGCCGAGGAGCACATGTCATTGTCGGCGCAGAGGGTGCGAAGGACCTCATCCCCATGAACCAGTGGCTAAAGAGGGTGGTGGTTCCTGGCAGGGTGGAGTACATGAGCATATTGTTGGAAATATGCCCTAGAGGCAATAATAAATTGATTATTATTATATTTCCTTGTTCTTGATAATCGTTTATTATCCATGCTATAATTGTATTGATAGGAAACTCAGATACATGTGTGGATACATAGACAACATCATGTCCCTAGTAAGCCTCTAGTTGACTAGCTCCTTGCTCAACAGATGGTTACGATTTCCTGACCATGGACATTGGATGTCGTTGATAACGGGATCACATCATTAGGAGAATGATGTGATGGACAAGACCCAATCCTAAGCATAGCACTAGATCGTGTAGTTCGTATGCTAAAGCTTTTCTAATGTCAAGTATCATTTCCTTAGACCATGAGATTGTGCAACTCCCGGATACCGTAGGAGTGCTTTGGGTGTGCCAAACGTCACAACGTAACTGGGTGGCTATAAAGGTACACTACAGGTATCTCCGAAAGTGTCTGTTGGGTTGGCACGAATCGAGACTGGGATTTGTCACTCCGTGTGACGGAGAGGTATCTCTGGGCCCACTCGGTAGGACATCATCATAATGTGCACAATGTGATCAAGGAGTTGATCACGGGATGATGTGTTACGGAACGAGTAAAGAGACTTGCCGGTAACGAGATTGAACAAGGTATCGGGATACCAACGATCGAATCTCGGGCAAGTATCGTACCGCTAGACAAAGGGAATTGTATACGGGATTGATTAAGTCCTTGACATCGTGGTTCATCCGATGAGATCATCGTGGAACATGTGGGAGCCAACATGGGTATCCAGATCCCACTGTTGGTTATTGACCGGAGAGTCATCTCGGTCATGTCTGCATGTCTCCCGAACCCGTAGGGTCTACACACTTAAGGTTCGGTGACGCTAGGGTTATAGAGATATAAGTATGCGGTAACCCGAAAGTTGTTCGGAGTCCCGGATGAGATCCCGGACATCACGAGGAGTTCCGTAATGGTCCGGAGGTAAAGAATTATATATAGGAAGTGCTATTTCGGCCATCGGGACAAGTTTCGGGGTCACCGGTATTGTACCAGGACAACCGGAAGGGTCCCGGGGGTCCACCGGATGGAGCCACCTGCCCCGGGGGGCCACATGGGCTGTAGGGGGTGCGCCTTGGCCTATATGGGCCAAGGGCACCAGCCCCAAGAGGCCCATGCGCCAAAGGGACAAGAGGAGGGGAGAGTCCTAAAGGGGGAAGGCACCTCCGAGGTGCCTTGGGGAGGATGGACTCCTTCCCCCCTTGGCCGCACCCTTCCTTGGAGGAAGGGGCAAGGCTGCGCCCTCCCCCTCTCCCTTGGCCCTATATATAGTGGGGGAAAGGGAGGGCAACCATACCTAAGTCCTGGCGCCTCCCTCTCCCTCCCATGGCACATATTCCTCCTCCCGCAGCGCTTGGCGAAGCCCTGTTGGAATCCCGCTACTTCCACCACCATGCCGTCGTGCTGCTGGATCTCCATCAACCTCTCCTTTCCCCTTGCTGGATCAAGAAGGAGGAGATGTCGCTGCTCCGTACGTGTGTTGAACGCGGAGGTGCCGTCCGTTCGGCGCTAGGATCATCGGTGATTTGGATCACGACGAGTACGACTCCATCAACCCCGTTCTCTTGAACGCTTCCGCGCACGATCTACAAGGGTATGTAGATCCACTCCTCCCTCATTGCTATATGACTCCATAGATTGATCTTGGTGACACGTAGGAAAATTTTGAATTTATGCTACGTTCCCCAACAGTGGTATCAGAGCTAGGTCTATGCGTAGTTTCTATGCACGAGTAGAACACAAAGTAGTTGTGGGCGTTGATTTTGTTCAATATGCTTGCCGTTACTAGTCTTATCTTGATTTGGCGGCATCGTGGGATGAAGCGGCCCAGACCGACCTTACACGTACTCTTACGTGAGACTGGTTCCACCGACTGACATGCACTAGTTGCATAAGGTGGCTAGCGGGTGTCTGTCTCTCCCACTTTAGTCGGATCGGATTCGATGAAAAGGGTCCTTATGAAGGGTAAATAGCAATTGGCATATCACGTTGTGGTTTTTGCGTAGGTAAGAAACGTTCTTGCTAGAAACCCATAGCATCCACGTAAAACATGCAAACAACAATTAGAGGACGTCTAACTTGTTTTTGCAGGGTATGCTATGTGATGTGATATGGCCAAAAGGATGTGATGAATGATATATGTGATGTATGAGATTGATCATGTTCTTGTAATAGGAATCACGACTTGCATGTCGATGAGTATGACAACCGGCAGGAGCCATAGGAGTTGTCTTTATTTATTGTATGACCTACGTGTCAACATAAACGTCATGTAATTACTTTACTGCTAACCGTTAGCTGTAGTAGTAGAAGTAATAATTGGCGAGACAACTTCATGGAGACACGATGATGGAGATCATGATGATGGAGATCATGGTGTCATGCCGGTGACGATGATGATCATGGAGCCCCGAAGATGGAGATCAAAATGAGCAATATGATATTGGCCATATCATGTCACTATTTGATTGCATGTGATGTTTATCATGTTTATACATCTTATTTGCTTAGAACGACGGCGGTAGTAAATAAGATGATCCCTCATAATAATTTCAAGAAAGTGTTTCCCTAACTGTGCACCATTGCGACAGTTCGTTGTTTCAAAGCACCACGTGATGATCGGGTGTTTGATTCGGACGTTCACATACAACGGGTGTAAGACAGATTTACACATGCAAACACTTAGGTTGACTTGACGAGCCTAGCATGTACAGACATGGCCTCGGAACACAGAAGACCGAAAGGTCGAGCATGAGTCGTATGGTAGATACGATCAACATGAAGATGTTCACCGATGTTGACTAGTTCGTCTCACGTGATGATCGGACACGGCCTAGTTGACTCGGATCATGTAATCACTTAGATGACTAGAGGGATGTCTATCTGAGTGGGAGTTCATAAGATGAACTTAATTATCCTGAACATAGTCAAAAGGTCTTCGCAAATTATGTCGTGGCTCACGTTTCTGTTCTACTGTTTAGATATGTTCCTAGAGAAAATTTAGTTGAAAGTTGATGGTAGCAATTATGCGGACTAGGTCCGTAGACTGAGGATTGTCCTCATTGCTTCATAGAAGGCTTATGTCCTTAATGCACCGCTCAGTGTGCTGAACCTCGAACGTTGTCTGTGGATGTTGCGAACATCTGACATACACATTTTGATAACTACGTGATAGTTCAGTTAAATGGTTTAGAGTTGAGGCACCGAAGACGTTTTGAAACGTCGCGAAACATATGAGATGTTTCGAGGGCTGAAATTGGGATTTCAGGCTCGTGCCCACGTCAAGAGGTATAAGACCTCCGACGATTTTCTTAGCCCGCAAACTAAGGGAGAAAAGCTCAATTGTTGAGCTTGTGCTCAGATTGTCTGAGTACAACAATCATTTGAATCGAGTGGGAGTTGATCTTCCAGATGAGATAGTGATGTTTCTCTGAAGTCATTACCACCAAGCTGCTAGAGCTTCGTGATGAACTATAATATATCAGGGACATATATGATGATCCTTGAGTTATTCGCGATGTTTGACACCACAAAAGTAGAAATCAAGAAGGAGCATCAAATTGTTGATGGTTGATGAAACCACTAGTTTCAAGAAGGGCAAGGGCACGAAGGGATACTTCATGAAACGGCAATTCAGCTGCTGCTCTAGTGAAGAAACCCAAGGTTGAACCCAAACCCGAGACTAAGTGCTTCTGTAATAAGGGGAACAGCCACTGGAGCAGAATTACCCTAGATACTTGGTAGATGAGAAGGCTGGCAAGGTCGATAGAAGTATATTGGATATACATTGTGTTAGTGTGTACTTTACTAGTACTCCTAGTAGCACCAGGGTATTAGATACTGATTCGGTTGCTAAGTGTTAGTAACTCAAAATAAAAGCTATGGAATAAACGGAGACTAGCTAAAGGTGAGCTGATGATATGTGTTGGAAGTGTTTCCGATGTTGATGTGATCAAGCATCGCACGCTCCCTCTACCATCGAGATGGGTGTTTGCGTTGAGCATAGACATGATTGGATTATGTCTATCGCAATACGGTTATTCATTTAAAGAGAATAATGGTTACTCTGTTTATTTGAATAATACCTTCAATGATCTTACACCTGAAATGAATGGTTTATTGAATCTCGATCGTAGTTATACACATGTTCATGCCAAAAGATAGTAATGATAGTACCACCTACTTGTGGCACTGCCACGTAAGTCATATCGGTATAAAACGCATGAAGAAGCTCCATGTTGATGGATCTTTGGGCTCACTCGTTTTTGAAAAGTTTGAGGCATGCGAACCATGTCTATTGGTGTATATGCATGAAGAAACTCCATGCAAATGGACCGTTTGGACTCACTTGATTTTGAATCACTTGAGACATGCAAATCATACCACATGGGCAAGATGACTGAAAGCCTCGTTTTCAGTAAAATGGAACTAGAAAGCAACTTGTTGGAAGTAATACATTTTGATGTGTGCAATCCAATGAGTGTTGAGGCGTGTAGTGGATATCGTTATGTTCTTACTTCACAGATGATTTGAGTACATGTTGAGTATATTTACTTGATGAATCACGAGTCTGAATTATTGAAAGGTTCAAGTAATTTCAGGGTGAAGTTGAAAGATCGTCATGACAAGAGGATAAAAGATCTATGATATGATCATAGAGATGAATATCTGAATTACGAGTTTGGCACAGAATTAAGACATTGTCACTAGTGCAGAACCGGGCAATAGCACCGGTTCGTAAGGCCCTTTAGTGCCGGTTCAGGAAGCGGCACTAAAGTTTCGGCACTAAAGCCCCCCCCCTTTAGTACCGGTTCAGCACGAACCGGTGCTAAAGGGGTACCACGTGGCACGAGCCAGCTCCGGGGGCCGGGAGCCCTTTAGTACCGGTTGGTAACACCAACCGGTACTAAATGGTTGTGGGTTTTTGTTTTATTTTGTATTTTTCAATTAAATTTGTGTTATCAATTTAATTTAGGATTGTTTTACGTTATAATGAGTTGTAGTCGTCATCATCATCATCATCATCGCATATTAATAAATAAATAAATAAACTCTAGCTAGCTAAAAATCATCGTAGTCGTCTAATTACCACTATTTAATCATCATAGTCATTACCGCTAGCTATGTAATCATCATCAACGTTGGCTAGCTTAAAGAGGAAACATTCACTTTGTAACAGAAGCAAAGAGATATCATCAAGTTCAACATAATCATCACCAACATCGAAGTTCAGGACACGGATCCATGAGACAAGTACTAATTAAGAGCATAAAGTAGTAGCTACTGATCCTGCTGCTCCCTCTCAGGTAGAATAGCATAGAACATGTATAGCTCTCTTGATTCATCATACTGGAGCATGCAGATGAATCTGTCTCCTAATCTTGGGTTGCGCTTCTCCTTACTGCCCCCTAGTACTTCTCTGCGATCGTTAACAATTTTGCTCCAATCTTTCACTATTAAGCATTCTTCGCTTTCAGAAATCCTGAATGCACTCATGTGCAATGTAGGAAATCTTGGTCGTAAGCTAACCATTGACATGCGACCTTTTGTCTCGATCCACTGAGGCACAACTGTCATCGGAAGTCCCTGTTGAACAACATCGTATAGTAATTAATATACTAAGCAATGAAAGTTTTAGCTTCAAAAATAATGTATGCAAAAGATGCACTAATTAAGGACAAATATTTAAAATCTTACCATCTTTTGATTATAGATGTGACCATAGTTCAATACGATCACCATTGGTCGCACGTTTTGAGTACTAACATTTCTAAGTTTAGGAAAAAAAAATTCTTGACAGTATTAAGATCCTCAAGCCATGAAACATAATGACTTATCTCCTCGCAGTTTAGTTGAGCCCCGGGGCAGTAGTAGGTCCTGTCTACCAAGCGCCGGACATGTTTGCTTGAACCGAAATAAGCTGACAATACAAATTAGTTGTCAACTATTTTTGAATAAACTGTATGAAAGACATAAACATATGCATGCATGGTTGAGAAAAACTCACCAAATGGTAGAACTGGAGGCGTTTGCACATCGACCCAGATGTCTATATTACCTTCAATATCATCTTCCGGACGAATATCAAAGGTGATAACCATATCAGGCTCAAATGCATAAGCCTTGCATAGTGCTTGCCAAGTTTTGCATTCAAAATGGGTGTATGTGTCTCCATTATATAATTTGACGTTGAAAGTATACCCATGCTCCGTCTTCAAGTAAACTCTCTTTACCTCCATATCATCTATAGCACTAAAACCTATCTTATCCAAGACAAAAATTCTTGCATGGCAGGGGATGCGCTAGTAGAATAGTGAAAATTTAAAATTATAAGTTGAAGCAAATGAAGCATAAGTTGTGCATTCAAATAATAATTGACAAAGTGACTTACTGTATCAACTTCAAATGTCTCATCCAGCTTGATGCTGAAGCGCCTACCATCAACAAGGAAATTTTGGTCGCACAGGCCGCGCTGGTCTTCACAGTGTTCGCACATAATAAAATCTTTTTCGTCGTCAGATGACATTTCCTATGTTCATATAGGTGAAACATTAAACACCTATATCTAGCCAAATATATATTCATCTAACATTTGACATTAATATATCTAACTATATATTCAATTGACATTACTATATATTTAACTTTTCTATCTAATTCATCTAACATTCGACATTAATCTAACATTTATATAAACTCAAAATATATAAAAAATTAAATAAACAGAAAAACTCATTAACAAATAATATTTTAATTAGATCATCAAATCTCATATACCTAAATTTTCTTACTAAAAATAAACTAGTTATATTAATTATTCAACTAGTTCTAATCTCATATACCTAAATTTTCTTACTAAAAATAAACTAGTTATATTAATTATTCAACTAGTTCTAATCTCTAGTTCGACAATTTTTCTATCTAGCTAGCTAATTCATCTAACATTCGACATTAATCTAACATTCGATCATCTAATTAACTTTTCTAAAAAACAGAAAATAAGTAAAAAAAAATGTGTGTGTGTGTATGTGTGTGTATGCATGTGTGTGTATATATACGTATATGTGTGTACGTACGTATGTGTGTATGTGTGTGTGTATGCGTGTGTGTGTGGTATATGTGTGTGTGTGCGGCCCTACGCCGCCGCCCCGTACGTACGAGCGGGGGGCGCCGGTGTGTGTGTATGTGTGTGTGTGTATGTGTGTGCGCGGGAGCGAGAGAGAGACGTACGGCCGCGGCGATGACGACGGACGGCAGCGGCGTTCGGGGCGGCAGCCCGAGACGACGACGATGACGGGCGGCGGCGGGGACAGCGACGATGACGACGGACGACGGTACGGGCGACGGGCGGCGACGACGGGATCGAGCGGCGCGCGCCGCGGAGGTTGGAGACGAAGTGGGGAGATGAAACTGAAATTTTCGTAAGTGCTATATATATAGGATGGGCCTTTAGTACCGGTTGGTGGCTCCAACCGGTACTAAAGGCCTATTTTCGCCAGGCCAAGCGACGGGAAACGAAGGCTTTTAGTACCGGTTGGAGCCACCAACCGGTACTAAAGGGGGGGCCTTTAGTACCGGTTGGAGCCACCAACCAGTACTAAAGGGGTGTGCGCTGCCAGGCGAGGGGCGCAGAAGTTTAGTCCCACCTCGCTAGCCGAAGGGCGCTCACACCTGCTTATAAGCCCCGCCGCCGCTGCTGTCTCGAGCTCCTCTCTAAAGCAGGCCTTCTGGGCCTACCTCTGCTACTCTGCCCTGTGGGGCCTATTGGGCTTGCGGGCCTGCATCCTGGCCCAACAACAGGTTGGGTTTCTAGTCGTATGCAGGCCGCTGTGGCCCGGTAGGTGGGCTTTTTTCATTTAGTTTTTTTCTTTTCTGCTTTATTTATTTTGTTTTATTTATTTTTAGTTGTTTTTTTGCTGTATTTAGAGTTTCTTTGTGAATATTTTTGATAGTTTTTAGAAACTTTTAGTTAGTGCCGGTACTTTTTTAATTTGAATAGTTTAAATTTTGAATTATTTGAAATTTGTGTGAATCACTAGTTTGTGAATAACTTAACTTTAAAAATACATTTTTCAGTGATTCTTTTTTCTTATGTTTAATATTAGTGTGTTTTATCATTATATTCAATTTGGTAATGCTTAAGTTATTTAAAAAATGAAATGCCTTTGTAACGGATGAGTTTTCGTCCGAAACCCTGATACTTCGAAACAGATTGTCCATTTTGTACACGAAGTGCATCCAGTTTTTGCGGTAACCCTCTCTACTTTTTTGCACATGCTATGTGGGTGAAATTATGATACCATGCCAACTTTCATCCTTTTCTGAGTTCATTTGAAATGCTTTTCAATTTCAGGGTCATTTAGCTGAAAAAAATCAGTAAATGCATGAAAGAATTTGCTTGCACATAAAATTTCTTCGCGTTTCAAATGCCAAAACACATAACTAGCTACCCTAACTATTACAGAGATTCCCTCCTGGGTGTGAAACACAGAAGAAAGTGATGATAGTTAAGCCGATCACATCCCAGATCTTTGGGTGTGAAACTTTTTCTTCGCGTGTGTCCAGTTTTTGCCGTGACCCTCTCTACTCTTTCGCGCATGCTATGCGGGTGATATGATGATACCATGCCAAGTTTCAACATTTTCAGGATTCATTTTGTAGTGATTTTCAATTTCACGGTCATTTAGCTCTCTAAACAATTAGGTAAATGACCGAAAAACAACAAATGATGTCAGAACATGTTGGAAATTGATGACATCGCTTTAAATGTTGCATACTAAACACAAAAGAAGTCCGGAGTTCAAATAAGATTAAAAAACATTGAAGTGGCCATGTAACAGATAAGTTCTCGTCCGAAACCCTGATACTCGGAAAGAGTATGTCCAGTTTGTACACGAAGTGCATCCAGTTTTTGCCGTGACCCTCTCTACTCTTTCGCGCATGCTATGCGGGTGATATGATGATACCATGCCAAGTTTCAACATTTTCAGGATTCATTTTGTAGTGATTTTCAATTTCATGGTCATTTAGCTCTCTAAACAATTAGGTAAATGACCGAAAAACAACAAATGATGTCAGAACATGTTGGAAATTGATGACGTCGCTTTAAATGTTGCATACTAAACACAAAAGAAGTCCGGAGTTCAAATAAGTTTAAAAAACATTGAAGTGGCCATGTAACAGATAAGTTCTCGTCCGAAACCCTGATACTCGGAAAGAGTATGTCCAGTTTGTACACGAAGTGCATCCAGTTTTTGCCGTGACCCTCTCTACTCTTTCGTGCATGCTATGCGGGTGATATGATGATACCATGTCAAGTTTCAACATTTTCAAGATTCATTTTGTAGTGATTTTCAATTTCACGGTCATTTAGCTCCCTAAACAATTAGGTAAATGACCGAAAAACAACAAATGATGTCAGAGCATGTTGGAAATTGATGATGTCGCTTTAAATGCTGCATACTGAACACAAAAGAAGTCCGGAGTTTAAATAAGTTATTAAAAATAAAAAAGAGGTGCAATGCTGGTTAATTTGCTTCAAGCCATTCGGAATAGTATAGATTGCACTAAGCCACTGCACATAGCTCAGTGCAATCTATGCTATTCCGCAAGGCTTGAAGCTAATCAACATGTAGGTGAGAATTGCAACTCTTCGTCATTGTCTGTGCACTCACGGCTTATAAACCGCTCATACTGCCTCTCTCTTGGCGAGGTGGGACTAAAAACAGCTTGCCATAACCTCATTAGTACCGGTTCGTGGTACGAATTGGCACTAAATGGTGATGGTGGGGCCATAGCCTGACCGCAGGCTGACACAGCCTCTTTAGTACCGGTTCGTGGCATGAACCGGTACTAAAGGTTTGCCACGAACCGGTACTATTGATCGCCGCCACGAACCGGCACTAATGTACACATTAGTTCCGGCTCTAATGCAAACCGGCACTAATGTGCTTCACGTTTGACCCTTTTTCTACTAGTGTGTGGAAATTGTTTCACAACTGATACAGCCTGGAACACCATAGTATGGTGTGTCCGAACATCATAACTGCACCATATTGGATATAGTGCATACCATGATGTCTCTTATCGAATTACCACAATAATGGGTTAGGCATTGGAGACAACCACATTCACTTTAAATAGGGCACCACATATTTCCGATGAGATGACACCGTATGAACTATGGTTTAGAGAAACCTAAGCTGTCATTTCTTAAAAGTTTGGGGCTGCGACGCTTATGTGAAAAAGTTTCAGGCTGATAAGCTCGAACCCAAAGCGGATAAATGCATCTTCATAGGACACCCAAAACAGTTGGGTATACCTCCTGTCTCAGATTCGAAAGCAATAAGGGATTGTTTCTAGAATCGGGTCCTTTCTCGAGGAAAAGTTTCTCTCGAAAGAATTGAGTGGGAGGATGGTGGAGGCTTGATGAGGTTATTGAACCGTCTCTTCAACTAGTGTGTGGAAGGGCACAGGAAGTTGTTCCTGTGGCACCTACACCAATTGAAGTGGAAGCTTATGATAGTGATCATGAAACTTCAGATCAAGTCACTACCAAACCTCGTGGGATGACAAGGATGCGTACTGCTTCAAAGTGGTACATAATCCTGTCTTGGAAGTCATGTTGCTAGACAACAATGAACCTACGAGCTATGGAGAAGCGATGGTGGGCCTGGATTCCGATAAATGGCTCGAGGCCATAAAATCCGAGAGAGGATCCATGTATGAAAACAAAGTGTAGACTTTGGCAGAACGGCTCGATGGTCGTAAGGCTATTGAGTACATATGGATTTTAAAAGGAAGACGGACAATGATGGTAAATGTCACCATTAAGAAAGCTCGACTTGTCGTTAAGATGTTTTCCGACAAGTTCAAGGAGTTGACTACGATGAGACTTTCTCACTCGTAGCGATGCTAAGAGTCTGTTGGAATTATATTAGCGATTACTGCATTATTTATGAAATCTTGCAGATAGGATGTCAAAACATTGTTTCCTCGATGATTTTCTTGAGGAAAGGTTGTATGTGATACAACCGGAAGGTTTTGTCAATCCTGAAAGATGCTAATAGGTATGCAAAGCTCCAGCAATCCTTCTAAGGACTGGAGTAAGCATCTCGGAGTTGGAATGTATGCTTTGATGAGATGATCAAAGATTTTGGGTGTATACAAAGTTTATGAGAAACTTGTATTTCCAAAGAAGTGAGTGGGAGCACTATAGAATTTCTGATGAATATATGTTGTTGACATGTTGTTGATCGGAAATGATGTAGAATTTCTAGAAAGCATACAGAGTTATTTGAAAAGTGTTTTTTAATGGAAAGCCTGTATTAAGCTACTTGAACGTTGAGCATCAAGATCTATAAGGATAGATCAAAACGCTTAATGGTACTTTCAAATGAGCACATACCTTGACATGATCTTGAAGGTGTTCAAGATGGATCAGTCAAAGAAGGAGTTCTTGCCTGAGTTGTAAGGTATGAAGTTAAGACTTAAAGCTCGACCACGGCAGAATAGAGAGAAAGGACGAAGGTCGTCCCCTATGCTAAAGACATAGGCCCTACAGTATGCTATGCTGTGTACCGCACCTGAAATGTGCCTTGCCATGAGTCAGTCAAGGGGTACAAGAGTGATCCAAGAATGGGTCACAAGACAGCGGTCAAAGTTATCCTTAGTAACTAGTGGACTAAGGAATTTTCTCGATTATGGAGGTGGTAAAAGAGTTCGTCGTATAGGGTTACGCCGATGCAAACTTTGACACTAATCCAGATTATTCTGAGTAGTAAACTGGATTCGTATAGTAGAACAGTTATTTGGAATAGCTCCAAATAGAACGTGGTAGCTGCATCTAGGAGATGACATAGAGATTTGTGAATTACATACGGATCTGAATGTTTCAGACCCGTTGACTATAACATCTCTCACAAGCATAACATGATCAAACCCAGAACTCATCGAGTGTTAATCACATGGTAAATGTGAACTAGATTATTGACTCTAGTAAACTCTTTGGGTGTTAGTCACATGGGGATGTGACCTTGAGTGTTAATCACATATCGATGTGAACTAGATTATTGACTCTAGTGCAAGTGGGAGACTGTTGGAAATATGCCCTAGAGGCAATAATAAATTGATTATTATTATATTTCCTTGTTCTTGATAATCGTTTATTATCCATGCTATAATTGTATTGATAGGAAACTCAGATACATGTGTGGATACATAGACAACATCATGTCCCTAGTAAGCCTCTAGTTGACTAGCTCGTTGATCAACAGATGGTTATGGTTTCCTGACCATGGACATTGGATGTCGTTGATAACGGGATCACATCATTAGGAGAATGATGTGATGGACAAGACCCAATCCTAAGCATAGCACTAGATCGTGTAGTTCGTATGCTAAAGCTTTTCTAATGTCAAGTATCATTTCCTTAGACCATGAGATTGTGCAACTCCCGGATACCGTAGGAGTGCTTTGGGTGTGCCAAACGTCACAACGTAACTGGGTGGCTATAAAGGTACACTACAGGTATCTCCGAAAGTGCTGTTGGGTTGGCACGAATCGAGACTGGGATTTGTCACTCCGTGTGACGGAGAGGTATCTCTGGGCCCACTCGGTAGGACATCATCATAATGTGCACAATGTGATCAAGGAGTTGATCACGGGATGATGTGTTACGGAACGAGTAAAAGAGACTTGCTGGTAACGAGATTGAACAAGGTATCGGGATACCGACGATCGAATCTCGGGCAAGTATCGTACCGCTAGACAAAGGGAATTGTATACGGGATTGATTAAGTCCTTGACATCGTGGTTCATCCGATGAGATCATCGTGGAACATGTGGGAGCCAACATGGGTATCCAGATCCCGCTGTTGGGTTATTGACCGGAGAGTCATCTCGGTCATGTCTGCATGTCTCCCGAACCCGTAGGGTCTACACACTTAAGGTTCGGTGACGCTAGGGTTATAGAGATATAAGTATGCGGTAACCCGAAAGTTGTTCGGAGTCCCGGATGAGATCCCGGACGTCACGAGGAGTTCCGGAATGGTCCGGAGGTAAAGAATTATATATAGGAAGTGCTATTTCGGCCATCGGGACAAGTTTCGGGGTCACCGGTATTGTACCGGGACCACCGGAAGGGTCCCGGGGGTCCACCGGGTGGGGCCACCTACCCCGGGGGGCCACATGGGCTGTAGGGGGTGCGCCTTGGACTATATGGGCCAAGGGCACCAGCCCCAAGAGGCCCATGCGCCAAAGGGACAAGAGGAGGGGAGAGTCCTAAAGGGGGAAGGCACCTCCGAGGTGCCTTGGGGAGGATGGACTCCTTCCCCCCTTGGCCGCACCCTTCCTTGGAGGAAGGGGCAAGGCTGCGCCCTCCCCCTCTCCCTTGGCCCTATATATAGTGGGGGAAAGGGAGGGCAACCATACCTAAGTCCTGGCGCCTCCCTCTCCCTCCCATGACACATATTCCTCCGCCCGCAGCGCTTGGCGAAGCCCTGTTGGAATCCCGCTACTTCCACCACCACGCCGTCGTGCTGCTGGATCTCCATCAACCTCTCCTTTCCCCTTGCTGGATCAAGAAGGAGGAGACGTCGCTGCTCCGTACATGTGTTGAATGCGGAGGTGCCATCCGTTCGGCGCTAGGATCATCGGTGATTTGGATCACGACGAGTATGACTCCATCAACCCCGTTCTCTTGAACGCTTCCGCGCGCGATCTACAAGGGTATGTAGATCCACTCCTCCCTCGTTGCTAGATGACTCCATAGATTGATCTTGCTGACACGTAGGAAAATTTTGAATTTATGCTACGTTCCCCAACACATATGCCGCTCGGCGCTGGCAGGAGGCCAAGGACCATCCACGAGGAGAGGGTCCACGGGAACCAATCAGGTTCTACGTGCAGATCCATGACCAGGAGGACACCACCATGCTCATCATCCCGCCTGCCTTCACGCCGGTGATGAAGCAATGGCTGGTCCTTGGCCCTCCTTGCATCATCAACCTCTCCACCAACAAGTGGTGTGAGTTCTGGGTCCAGGTGTAGATGTTCAAGGGGCACATGGTGCTCGGGAGTGGATGGGAGTACTTCTGCCAGCATCACAAGATCGTCCCCGATGACCTCCTAGTCTTCAGGCTCTCCGGGATTGGGCTGAAGGTGCAGATCTTCAACGCCAACAACTCCAACATCTGCAAGGTCCGGTGCTCCAAGCACATATGCGTCGGCGACATCACGCATGCCATTTAGTTTGTCTGTCTAAACTATGAACCGAAGTAGTTCAGGCCTGAACTGAAGTACTTTGCTGTGAACATGTCTATATTTTTTCCAGGGACTAGCACCCCTGGGGTCCAGCAGGGGCATGGGATGCCTTGCTGTTTAAACTTATGCCTAGTAGTTTTCTTATGCTACTTATGCCTAGCTTAGCTGTCTGTTTTCATGTTTTTTGCTTTGTTCTTCTGTTGTTGTTCTTGTCTTGATCATCCTTTGTGTTGTGTGTTGTCAAATGGGTGGTAAGTCCACCACGGGGTGAGCAAACCAAGTGCTTGCACACATCCAAATAGTTGTGCTTTGCATCTGCTCACACCTAAAGCACAAACACATGCAAACAAACAATTTGCACGCATATGGGCCTCGATGCAATGCAGGCAACCAATCAACATGCAGATGTTGTTTTTTTGCCTATATATGCTCAGCTAGACCCAACTGGGACAAGCATGCAAATTTCTCCCCCTTTTGTCATCAAATGACCAAAAGGAGACAAAGCTGAGAACTAATGCCGCTGAAGAAAATCATCTTCATGAAGGTGGAGGAGCGTCAGCGTCAGTGTTGGGGGTTGTGTGAACCAACATGGCCTGAAGTAGTGTCCTTAAGGTTCTCAAATTCATCATTAGTGTGCAATGAGGAATATGATTCAGGAACAAGTGGAGGAACTGTGCATTTCCTGAACTTCTTCTTGGGCGTATGTGACCAATCGAAGTCTTGTTGAAATTTCAACCCCACATGTCTTCATCTGATTTGAGGTGAGAGAGGATGGCCAAGATGCAGTCTAATATCTCATGGGCATAGTAATGGTTCTTTACTAAGTTCTGCGTCATAGTCATGTTATGAAGAATTGCTCCAAACTGACGCTTAACTCAGTCATGATTCTTGTAAACCTTCTCATACAGACTGATAAGTAGCTCTCTGTTAGTCATCACACAAGGAGCTTCAGCTTAAGGAATTTGCTCTGAAGAATGGAGCTCCAGTGTTCTGGATGTGTTATCTTCTCATGTAGACTGAGAGGCTGGTTGACAAAATTGACCATCCAATGGATGAAGACCTTCAACAATCACAGTCTTTCCCTTGCCCGGGACTGAAGCAATTGTGGTTTGAATAACTTCCATGTGTGGCATGAAGCTTATGATTCTTCTTGTCAGCCAGATAGTTGATATGCATGATCTTTACCTGATGAATCTCATGATCCAGGGTGCATAGGGCTTCAATTAAAATGCTGTCTGGGTAGCATTCACCAAGTTGCGGATGAAGAAATCATAAGTGCCAAACGGGATAGAATGACTAATGCTAAAAAAGCACATTCTTCATAATTCCCACAACTTCATCAACATCTGAGTTGTAGCCTTTGATGGGGCAGAGGGTCTTGGCAAAAATGAGACAGAGAGTCTACGTCATATATGGCAAATTTCTCACCAAAATTTTTGGTCCCCCAGGATCAGCAGAGGGGGATACATGCTTCATCAACGATTGCATCATCTCATCCTTGAGGGGTTCAACCACAAACAGATTAGTAGAATCTTCACGTGGAACTTGAAGAGAAGTGCGCCGAAGCAATTCCATTGCTGATGCCTTGTAATGTGTCGTTCCTGTCATCCAATCTAGTGCCCACGAAGTATAATCATCTGGGTCGCCAGAGATGTGATGTGTTGCATGGAATTGGATGATGACTTCTTCATTCCAATCGCAAATTTCAGAACAAAAGCTCAGAATGCCCGCTTCATATAGGCTTTGAAGAACTGATGTGAAACATTTGATGGACTCCATGTCCACATGAGGAATATGCCGATGACAAATAACCTGATTCTTCTGACACAAAACCGAGGCATAATAATTCAGCTGTGATTTGTCCAGAAATTATTCCGCCGGTGGGCTGAGTCATATGGTGATTCACCAACGAAGAAATTCTTCTCAACATAGAAGTCTTCAGCCTTGAAGGCTGGCCTTTTGCCAGTTTTCTGGCCAGTCTGCCTTGGAAGGAAGGATTTGGGTTGAATGGTGTCAATCTTCTCCCCTTTTCCTTTTTGTTTTGTTAAAATACATGTCGATTTTTTTTCACATGTGTTGTATACAGTTCGTATTATGCTGAACATTTTTTATGCACGTTGAATACTCTTCAAAGCCATGATGGGATTTTTTAAAATACATGTTCAAACATTTTAGGAATACTTGTTAAGTACTTTTAAAATACACGTTTAAGAATTTTCGAGTACACATTGAACATTTCTTGAACACTTGTTAAACATTCTTCAAGTAGACCTTCAACATATTTGTAAAATACACGATGAATTATTTTCATATACACCTTGTACATTTTTCCAGTACACTTTGTATAATCTTTGTATACACACAAACATTTTTTTCATACATGCTGAACATTTTGCAATACGTGATGAACATTTTAATGACATACATATTTGAACATGTGACCATTTTTAAATGAAACGAACATTTTTTAAATGGATTTATTTATTGTAAATTCATGAAAAGATTTTTTTTACACAGAATGAACATTTTATAATGAGTTATTTTTTCTTGAAATGCATGGATATTTTTAAAACAACGAAAACATTATTTTTACAGTCCACGAACATTTGTACAACTAGGTGAAACCCCGCACGTTGTTGCGGGAATATTTTACAATATATTCTAATGAGATTTGCTTATATGGAACATGAAGATTTGGAATAATATGACAACTAAAATAAAAAATACAAATGGTTTATTGTGTAAAATTATTGTATAATTATAAATATTTACTAAATATGAAGAAAATGAAATTTCCATGCATGTTTGCATGTTGAGGTAGCTTTTACTTATGCATGGGTGCATGCTAAGGTGGGCTTTTTTCCATCCTTGTTGAATCGTGAGGTGGCATGCTTGTATGTTGAGAGAAATAGATTAGTCGAGGCTAGCTATTTAGATATAGAAGATATGCAGTGAATGTTTTCTGAAAACAAAACAAAGTAAATTGAACATATAATATTAATATTGTAAGCATTTTCAAAATATCAATATGTAAAAAAATAAAACAAAAGGCCTCCCTTTGGAAAGAGAAAAAAAAGGCTTGTCTATATATGTCTCGCAGCAATCGAGATAAAGCCACACCCCGCATTAATTTTCAAAGTGTCGGCCCTTCATACTGGGAGCTCTCGACCCACATAGCAAACGTACTTAACGAGCGCTCTAGCTGGTTCGTGAGCTGCTATTTAGCACTGCATGCGCTGGGAAGAGGGGTAAACACTTTCCGCACACTAGAGGGGCGTTTTGACACATGGGAGAGCGCATTCCTGGTTGCAAAAAAAAAAAAAAAATTGGCGCGTACATCTCGGTATTGTACATGCTTACAAAGTTGTTTCATGAAAAACTGACAATTTATGTGTCGCGTGTGAAAAAGAAAAAAATCCAATGTCAAAAATGTTTTTTCACAAGACATGTTTTGTCTATTTACACAAAACACAAAAAATGTCGGTTTTCTCTAGATGTATGTGCCAAAATTTTATTTGAATTTTTCTCACACTTTGATTTTTTTTTCACGTGCAGGAGCGCACCCTCCCGGGAGCACCAACGGATTTCTGCACGCCGCCAGGGCTATATCCCGCTGGGACCTCCTATATGCCGCTCATTGTGGCAAAGAGTCGGGGTTTCACATAGGGCGGCTCACCTGGACCGGCTCATTTGTTCAAACACGCGACTTCGACATGGGTTGCGCACCGTACTAGCCACTGCGACAGACAAGTTCTGGTGTTAGATAGGCAGCATGTCGCTTAAAGAAGTAAATGACTGGGGCAAAACTTCGGGCAGCGCAAATTCCCATAAACACAAGTTTATATGTGAGGGATTGAATTGAGGTCCTCTTGCTAGTGAACAACGCCGCTAGCCAGCATCATTACTTTGATTACGTGTATAAAATGGCACACCGTGTGTATGAACTATAAGCCGCAAACGTGATTTTCTTTTTGAAAAAAGTAAATAATTTTTTATCACAAACAATTTCAACTGTCTGAAATTTTTATAAAAATTCGAACATTTTTTGAAACCCAGAAATTTTTATTAAAAGGAACCAATTTCAAAGGGAGAATTTCTTTAAAACTATGAAATAATTTTTGAAAATGCAAATATGTTTGAAAAACCAGAACAACAATAAATAATGAAATTTATTTTCAGATTACAAATAAATTTATGAAAATATGAACAATTTTCGAAATTCCCTGAATAATTTTTGAAATCACGAACACATTTTGAACACATAATTTTTTTTATTCGTGAACATATTGAAAAATTGAAAATTCCTAATATTTTTTCAACTTGTGAAAAAACTCAAAGGCGAAAATTTTTTCACATCCCTGGAACATTTTTTTATTTTACAAACAATTTTTAAAAACATGAATATTTTCTGAATTGGCAATAATCGTTTTGCAAGTAGGAACATCTTTTGAAATTCTCAAACATTTTCCGAATTCGTTAAAAAATTTAAAGTGCAAAAAATTATAAAACTTGAAATTCTATTTTTTTGAATTTCGAACATTTTTAGTAAAGTTTCTGAATATTTCAAAACAAGAACATTTTAGAAAAAAGTGAGAAATGTTTTAAAAATGCCTACATTTTAAAATTTCTGAAGATTTGTTTAAAAATAAAAATAACATCAAAATGGAAAGAAAAACGAAAACGAAAAAAAAATAATGGATAGAAAAGAAAAAAGAAACCTGTGTAAAAAAGAAAGAAAAAGACATGAAATTGGTTCAGGAACCGGCTATTATTGTAGCCCGTTCTTCACTGGTAATTAGGCCGGTCTGTGCGAATTACGACAATCTACAATAGAATGCTGCAGATAGGATTTTCCTGTCCGGTACTGATTTGTATTTTTTTTAAGGCATGGTACCGATACCGATTCCTATTAGAAATCGTCTACCGACCAGTGAACCGGGCTGGCCCGTCTGTGCATTCACTTTCTGCCGCTTGTACGTCGCTGTAGTTCCCTCGCTCGCTCAAGTTTTTTCTTCCTTTTTCTTTTTCTTTGCTTATACTTTTTTTTGTTTCTTTCTTGGTTGTCTTCGTATTCCTCGGTTTTCTTCACTTTAATTTTTGATTCTATGTTGGTTTTAATTGGTTTTCCTTTTGAAGACACTCTAGTTTTTGTGAGCGCACAATGTGCACTTTATAGCATACACGTGAAACACTTTTTTGATACACTTTGGACATTTTCTAATGTTTTTATTTACTGAATAAAGGGTGACGTTCTTGAAATACATGTTGTACGTAATTTTATTGCCAATAATTTTTGTAAACTTCTCAGCAGAAAAATACATTATTTAAACTACACGAACATTGTTTTACATTATGTAATTTTTAAACTCTTGATAGAAATTTTGTTACATATTTTACAATTTTCATGAAATTGTCACAAATGCATTTTTTAAACTCGCTAACGTACAGTTTTTCAATGTACAAAATAATTTTATTGAATTATTGTGTGCACTTTTTTAAGGGTATACGAACATTTTTTTAATGTGTGAGGTTTTTAAAATGTCATAAAGAATTCAGACACAAGATTAACATTTTTCTATACAAATTCATATAAAGTATTTATTATAATGTATTTTTAAAATACTTCGATATAAACATTGTACAAAAGCATCAGTATGACGCGGCCATGCAGTTACCTGGTTGGGCCATCTTACTCGAGAGCAAAGACAAGGACTGTCCTTATGGATCGGCCTATGTGCGGGTTGGGATACCCGCTTTTCTTCATTTCGATTTTTTACCGTTTTCTATTTTTTTCACAAGAAAATAGTTCAGGATTTTAAAAACTTCCTATTTTTAAAACAGATTACGAACTAGGAGAATTGTAAAATATTCGTGAATTTCATTATAATTTACATTTTGAAAACAGCTGAATTTTGAAACATTGTACAAAAATCATAAAATGTTCATGAATAAATAGAAATGATCAAAAACCAAATATTTTGAAAAATGTTCAACACTTCATAATTGTCCCCAAAATAAAAAAAATCATCAGTTAAAAAAACTATTTTTGATTCAAAACATGGTCATGAATTCTAATAAGTGTTCTTCAAATAGAAAAACTATGCATGAAATTCAAAATTGTTCCCAAGTTTCGATAAATGTGTGAATATTCATGACTTTGAAAAAAATCGTCTTGCCAAAACAGGTCACGATTTTGTAAATATTGTTCATGAATTTGAAAATCTTCATGATCACAAAAATATATTCGTGTATTCAGAAAACGTTCATATTTTCAAAAAATATACACGAATTTGTAAACCGAATTGCGCAAATGTTTAGCATTTCAAAATGTTCAAATCTTTTAAATAATGTATTTTTATTCAAAAAATGTACATGATTTCAAAAAAAATAGTTTCCTGATTCGTGAATTGGAAAAATGTTTATTATTTGAAAAATATTTTCTTGAATTAAACAAATGTTCATAATTTCACAAAATGATGATGAATTTGGAAGGTGTTCGCATAGTGAAAAAGGAAAAGAAAAGACATATAAAAGATAGAGTAGAAAGGAAAAAAAATAAGGAATTCGATAACTGCCACATGTGTGGGTGTTAAGAAATCTGCCCACACGTTTTGTGTGGTGCCTAAGAGGACCAGCCCACATGTCTGTGTGTGGGCAAAACAATTAGCGCCCACACGCCTTTTTTGTTTCCTCCCGGCCCTTCTTACACGCGTGCATGTGGGCGAAATAGATAACGCCCACACGCACGGTACGTCAGGCCTCGTACCTCGTGGTCTCGCACGCCCCACGTGACACGCGCGCCCGCAGTTGCCATGGGCCGGACCCTCGTCCATGTTCATTTAAGTGCAGTTGTCATGTCGCTGAACTACGGTTGCCATGTCGGACAACTACAATTGCCATGTTTGCTCAACTGCAGTTGCCATCTTAGGTCAAAGTTCCAGATTGCCATTTTTTGGACAACTACAGCTGTTGCCATGTGTGCTCTGGTCTACTGCAGTTGCCATGATTTTAAAACTTTAGGAGTTGCCACCTACTAACACTAGGCAGTTTGCCATGTAGCGCTACAAAAAAGGCATGGCAAAAACATGTTCGGGTAAAAAAGAGAGTTGCCATGTGCTCACAGCACGCTAGGGCAGTTGCCATTTAAAAAGAAAGAGTTGCCATCTGCTTACGTCACGCTAGGGCAGTTTGGCATGTACCATGCAAAACATATGGCGACTGACATGTTCGGGTAAAAAAAGAGAGAGTTGCCATCTGCTTGCAATCATACTAGAGTTGTTGCCATGTACAACACTAGGCAGTTGCCATGTAGCGCTACAAAAAAAGGCATGGCAAAAAACATATTCGGGTAAAAGAGAGAGTTGCCATGTGTGCTCACAAGCACGCTAGGGCAGTTGCCATTTAAAAAAAGGAGTTGCCATATGCTTACGTGCATGCTAGGGCAGTTTGCCACGTATCATGCAAAACATATGGCAACTGACATGTTCGGGTAAAAAAAAAGAGAGAGTTGCCATCTGCTTGCAATCATATTAGGGCAGTTGCCATGCGCCATGTACACTGCAAAACGCATGGCAACTGGCAACTTGGGTGTGGGAGAGGAGGCGGGAGTGTGGGCGAGATCGCAAACGCCCACACACCAGCCCTTATGTGTGACTGAAAACTGGTGTGTGAGCGAACTGTTAAACGCCCACACATCGGCCCCTCCGCGTGGTAAAATGGATGCGTGGGCGACCTCTCTCTCACACACCACACATGTGAGTTGTTCTACGTGGCATACAAAATCAGCTAATTCGTGCCAAGATTCGTGCAGAAGTTACTGGACGATGATGGAGGCGTGTGGACGAGTTGGTTAACGCCCACACGTGTGCGCATTAACATTTTTTAAAAATAAAAAAAAGATAAAGGGGAAAGAAAGGAAAAAAGGGGAAAGAAACAAAAAAAATTATAGAATAGATGAAGAAATGGTAATAGTAGAACAAAACTAAAAGAAAACACTAGAACAACAACAACAACAAAGGAAAAACGAGTTCTAGATTTCGTTTTTATTGTCTTTCCTTTTCTAGTTTTTTAATAATTTAGGATTTTAAAGATGTTTCAAATTTCAAGAAAATTATGACTTTTGAAAACAAATCTTCGATAAAATCTTCATGAATTCATAAAATGTTCGCAAAATCAAAAATTGTTCATGGATCCAAAAAAAAGTTAGCATTATCTATAGAAGTTTCTGAATTTGAAAATCGATCAGGATTTCTTAAAATGTTTAAGAATTTAAAAATATTTTGAAATGAAAAAACATACTTTATACTCAGATTTATTAGAAAATATCTCTGAATTTGGAATTTCTTTCCCAAATTTGAAACAAGATCATCGATAAAAAATTTATTCACTAAAGAAAATGATGCATTGAAAAATGTTTGTAAATGAAAAAAATGTCTGTAAATTTCAATGTTTTTGCCAAATTCTTAAAAAATTATCCAATTTCAAAAATGTTCATGACTTTCGAGAATTTCTTTCACAATTTCAAACAATGGTCGTCAATTTTGAAGTTGTTTACGGTATAAAAAATTGTTCAAGAATGTAAAAAACAAATGTCAGTATTTCTAATTTTAAAAAATTATAACTATAAAGATGTTCGCAAGATGAAAAATGGTATTAAAAACCAGAGGAAAGAAAGAAAAATAGAAAATAAAATAAGGAAAATCCAAAGGAAAAAAAGAAAAAAATGGTTCCGGGAAGGTTCAAGATCCTTCCCAATACCGGTGGAAATAGTATTAATGGGCTGGCCCATACAGAGGACTTGCACATGGGAGGCTACGCGCCAGGTTGCTATTTGGTGACCGACGTGGCAAATAGTACTGGCGAGCTGGTTCGGGTTTTCATGATTGCGGACATAAAACGTGCAAAGCGATCGCTCTAGTTGGCTTCTCCAGTTTCCCTTATAAAACACATCCCTTTTAATTTTACGCTACTAAACAGTGAAAAGGAGCGTAATCTCTGAAAAATGAAAATCTTCCTAAATTTTTACGGCCCCATTTACGACAGAATCAGACATTTACTTTCTATATGGAAATGTGTAATTTATTAGATTTTGGAGAAATAGATTAATTTGTTAAAAATTAAGGACGTCTTTTTGAACCATATTTTTTAACTTTCAACCATTTACTCTCAAAGGGAACTATTTTAAAAATTGTGACATTTTCTGAAAGTTAGGTATGGTTTTAAGTAATATGATTTTTGTTGAAAATACAAATATTTTTAAAAATCAAACAGTTTTTTAAAATGTTCAAATTTTCTTTAAAAAGGTTAGCATATTTTGAAACTCAAACTTTTCTAACTAAATAGAAAATATTTATAAAAAGTCCAATATGTTCCCAAAGTTTCGTAAAAACTTTAAGACTTGTAGTTTTTTTGAAAACATGAACATTTTTCAATCTAACAATTTTTTAAAAACTAAATTATTTTGTAATATGAGATCATTTAATGAAATAGTGAATGTTTTTTATAAATTTGAAAATTTGAAAAATGCGAAATTGTTTTGGTAAAGTTTTTTTTAAATTTTTGTATATAATTTTGAAAATCTATATTTTAAATTTCAAAACCTTTTTTGAATGGGAAAATTTGTGGAAATTTTTGTGAAAAGGAAAAGAAAAAACACAAAAAAACCAGCAACGGATAAACAGTTTAAATAGAAAAAGGAAACGGAATAAACAGGCCAGGATCATTGTAGGAGGTTCCCAAAATCGAAACCCTATGTATACTGCTATTGTGCGGACCCATCATGATCATTAGATATGTTTCCTCTGTACGTTTGGGTGGCATTTTGCCGTGACGAGCAACAAATGGGAATCGCGGTCAGGCCACCTGTCTTGTCCGCAATCGCCGGTGCTATATCTTTTTTTTTTACATCCCTGGACAGTTTAGCTAGAAGCATATAGCACTGACGATTTTTACAACTCAAATGATCCACAAGGACTTTATCAACTTAAATGATTTTTACATCCCTGGCCAGTTTAGCTAGAAGGAAACTAAGAACGTCTTGGAACAACATTTAGAAGTATTCTAGTCATACCAGCGTTGAGAAGCTTGGAGATCCAAGCGATCCATTTGTTAGGGAAGCCTTGGGTTTGTAGAATTTTGTGGAGGGAGGGCCAGTAGACTGAGTCGAAAGCTTTTCTAAAGTCTAGTTTGATGACACTGGTGGATTGTTTTGTTTTGGCACAACAGACCGAGTCAAAAGCTTTTCCAATTTCGTGCTATAGTTTGGCCAAGATTTGGCGTGCCCATACAAAATGCGCTATGCATTCTACAACCAGATTCTCAAGTTGACATATTGCCAAGCATATGTCACTATAACGGACATGAGACTCATTCAGTCATTGGTGCTAGCAAGTTACATCTGGTTTTGCCGGATGACAGATAAACTTATATAAATTCTGCATATCAGCTTTTTTCTTTTGAGACACAGACAACTCTGCATATCAGCTACAAGGAGAAGATGAGCCCAGCTAGCATTAGAGAAATAATTGGCCCACACATCGGAAGGCCTACATCACAAATGCTTCTCACCATGCCTACTCTGATGTTGCTGTTGACAACATAACTATGGATGAGAACTACAACAGCGCACCACATAATCAGTCGTGAGTCTGCCATGTGGAGATTGGTGTGGGCATTATCAACACCAGTGTGGGGTGTACAAGTAATCAAATATATCATCTTTGTACTAATAAACAAGGCTGAGTTGTTGCATATCTCTCACCATAGTTATCCTTGAGCACATGATGTCCATAGAAAAGGACAAACTTAGGTGGCGACATCTCAAACTATATCGTGTGGAGAGATGCTCAAAGCTGCGGACAGTCTCATTGCTAACTACGATACCGACAAGTAATTTTGAAATGCTTGGACACCGGAAGACTCGCCCTTCCATCCATTGGCGAAGACAGATCTGATGCTAACCACTCGATCTTACAATAATTTGGGCAGGTCGATGAAGCTATCATCGGACACATCAGCCAAATATTATATCCGCAAGGTGCCATGTGCCCATGTGGCCGGTGCCGTCCGGCATATCTAAACGAGCGCTGCTATACACACGACATGTGTAGCCGAACTTTGGACGATCCTATTGATCCAACCGTGCATACATGGCACAAGGTGGAGCGCATCCGCTGGATCAAGCATCGTCCACTCATCGTGCAATGAGCATCGGCTGCACAGTAGTTCCGTATCTAAACCAAACGATGCGAATCAACTGTCATGGAATAGCAATATCTGGCAGCTAGTTTGCATCACCATGAAAGAACCGAATCCGTATACAATCCATGTAAAAGAACATAGAGTTGTCTACGTATACAAGCAAGTGTGCCGTGACACATCCACACATGCAACAACGGCAATCACAATTTACATAGAACAAACGTTTCTTTTATTCAAAATCGAATCTACATAGAACAAAAAGATGTCATATCACTACATATGCTGCCTTGTGCCCTGCTATAAGCCGAGTGTTAATTTACCGGCCGCTTGGTTTATAGCAGTGTAACCTGGTAGGCAACCCTAAAACACATGATAACAACAGGACCCTCGGCTTACAGCACCTTACACCTAGGGCGGCGGAAAAATGCTCGGCTTACACAAGGATCTCGACATACTCCTCGAAAAACACTCGACTTATACTCCATGCTCGGCAAACTACCTTGCCACATGGCCATGCTCCCGCACACTTGACAGCTCTGTGACGGCAGGCCATATAAGCCAAGAGCCCTCTAACGGCTCACTCGCGTATATTTTCTTTTTCTTTTTTAGATGCTCTTAAGTAAGCCAAGTACTTGATATATATAACAATGAGCTACAGTTGCTATTTTATTCATTCCACACCTTTAATTTGATACAACACATGGTATTTTCTTTAGGCTTTTGTGTTTCTTCATTGCATTTTATTTCCATTCCCTCTCTTTCTCGCTCATTCTCTCCCACCAAGTTTTCGTCACCCTTTCTATCCCCTAAATTTTCTGCTATATCTCTTTACAGCTACTTTGCCACTTTAAAGATGTGGTATTGCCTTTGTACTCTTCATGCCACCCCAGTGTACCCATGTTAGGACCCCATACAAAAAAGAGAAGTTACTCACACTATTTTTTATCCAAAGGGGTGATTCCATGTAGACCTTCATCTTTGTTTGTGTTATAATAGGTTATATGATCATTATAAACCAAAAATAGGCCAAGCACTTATAGGAATTGGGTCGGTAGCACCACAGGGGGAATGCTCCAGTTTGTGAAGGAGGTGCCACTTGAAAGTTGTGTACTAACATTTTACTCATCCCACCACCCTTGTATACCCATGGTAGGACCCCATACTAAAGGGGGGCTGGTTCCAACACTTCCTCAAACAATTTTGCGCCCCTCCCCTCTCCAGCGGGGCCTGCGTCGTCTAGTCCTAGTTTTTTATTCGAAATGGGCAACTCCTTGTGAGATTTACTCCTTGATTGTGTTTGAGTAGGTCATACGATCATGACAAACCCAAAGAGGGGACTAGTCCTAGCATTAGCTGGCTCGGCTACTCAAGAAGGGGGCATGTTCACACAAAGCCGTGGATCTTCGTCTGGGATGTTCCAGTTCGTGAAATAGGTGCCACTTCAAAGTTGTGTATTGAAGTTTTACTCATCCCACCACCCTTGCATATCCATAGTCGGACCCCATGCAAAAGGGAGCCTGGATCTGACACTCCCTCTCGTGCCACCCTCTCCGCTTGGTCCCGTGTCATCTAGGCCTAGCTTTTATTTAAAAGGGGCTGCCCCTTGTGAGATTTACTCCTTGATTATGTTTGAGTAGGCCACAAGATCATGACATACCCAAATAGGGGCCTATTCCTAGCATAAGCTACCGCCAATACCATTGGTACGGTGGCAAACGTGGTCGGAAGTACTAGAAGGGAGTTCAAACAAACGGGTTACCCAGGTTCAGGCCCTCATGGTGACACAACACCGTGGAAGTCACATCAAGCCACATCCGAGGCTCTCTTGGTCACCATTGGGGTACCATCCAAGACCAATGCAACTGATGGTCCGGTTGTATTGGTCAAGTCAACCATGCACCACCGAGTGGAATGCCCAACACGGAGTATGGGCCTATCATCCAATACCTATTTAAGAAACTCAACAAGAAGTGCGGTCACAAGCCCTCCACATTGCACCATTGCTACAAAGAACTGTGTCAATGAGGTGGATTAGGAGAAACTCCGAGACCGCACTGAAGAGATCAAGGTTAAACATACCCAGTGATGAAGATGGCGGGGAGGATGAAAATCCCAACAAGAGGTCAGATGGTAACAAGATTGCAAAAGAGAGGAAGAGGAGAGGAGCCTTTGATGGCACCTAAAAAGAAGAGCTCGTGGCCATGATTGAGGCCCAGAAAGCCTTGGTAGCTGTACACAAAGAAGAGAATGTTGCAAGATGGAATGAGCTCAAGATCTTGGAGGACGAAATGGAGGCCAAAGTTGGCGGCAAAAGAGAGAAAGTTCAAGGCGGAGGAGCATAGGATTGCACTCGAGGAGAAGAGGCTTGTGAAAGAGAGGAATGTCGAAGAACATGCTATCATGTTCATGAACCCAACCACAATGGATGACACAGCAAAAGAGTTTTGGGAGCTCACTCGTGGAAAGATCTTGACCCAAACAAAGGTCTTCCTTTGGAATGATGGTGGTGCCGTGTGGATGGTGGTGGTGGTCTTGGATATGTTGATGGACAAGGAGGAGATGGTGGTGGTGGCCGTGTGGAACGTGGTAGACTTGGAGGTGGTCATGCTTTGTTTGGTGACGATGGTGTTTGTTTTCGTATTGCATGCCTTTGGTTGGGCTTGATCCACGACATAAGACATGCTATGTTGTGGTGATTTTGGATCAAACTTGATCGATGTGGTGCCTATTGGATGAACTATTTGCAAGTTTTATTTGAATTGCTCTATCCATGCAACTATATGCGTGTTCATGGTTTATTCGTTGTGCATGTTTAGTTTGAATTATCTGAAGATCAAATAGTGGGTGATAGTTTGAAATGTATGTGGCAAGGCCAAAGGAATTGAGAAAAAAATATCCTCTAAAGATACTTGGCCATATCCTTCTCTAAATTATAGTGGATTGGTTAGAGATGCTCTAAGACGAGGGGGGAGAGGATTTTCTAGGAGAGAAGTGCTATACACACGACAGACTACGGATGATGCACGCACAATGGTTAAATCTGGCCGGACATATGTGTGATTGAGCAAGTCATAGGCCACTGGATTGTTGCATCGTCCATAAATCGTGCACTTGTATCGTGCATGGAGCAGTTTCGTTTCTAGGAGAACCGATTTCTACCGGGTTGTGGGATGCCGCCAATTTCATTTGGGGATGTGTGCATGGATTACTCTACTATTGCTATGCCATGTATTGTCTGACACACATACATCATACTACCTTCTCTCTCCATCAATCCGGCTAACTTTCTTACCCAACTCTGTGACGTGTGGGACAGCTAGCGAGGAGGTCACACAACAGAGTGACTAGTGGGTATGTTTGAAGTAAAAAGGTAGTATTACACCCCTCCCACCCATGCTTTTTAGTGTGATTATATTGTTTGTATCAATTATATCTTTTGAATAAAATATCGATTGACAAACCATTTGGATATTAGTACTCATGGTATTTACATTTTCAAAACAAGATCAATTGTGGACATGTTTGAAGTTATTTTAAAATTCAATTATTGTTTTCGTTGCATGTTTTTACTGCTTTTTCATTCCGGGTATCAGTATTGTTTCATTCAGGTTTCATTCTAGTTTTGGAGTTTGAAATCAATTTTCATACTATCATTTTGTAAAATTATCTTTCATGGTTGGGCTGAGTTCTAGAAGTGTTCTTTTCACTTTTTTTCCTATACAATTTCATTTTTGTGTCATTGCTATTTTACATGTTTTCATTTTTTTCATGCATTCCCTTTTGCACGTTTTCTTCATTGTTTTATTCCATAATTCATTAGTGTTTCATCTGGGTTTTGATATAAGTTTAATTATGGTAATTTTTTTTGCATGTTTTCATTATTGGTTCATTCCGGTTTAGTTAATGTATCATCTCATATTTCATATAAGTTTTATTATTGTATCAACATTTGAATTTAAACTGGTTCGAAACATGTTGAGGATTGGTCTCGTTTTAAAGCTTTAAATGTCATGAAACCAAATCTGCAAACGGATTGTAATGGGATCATTGGTTCGGAAGTTAGAAGTGGTACAGATTGTAGAGTCAACTAAAAGTATTGGTGGATGTACGTGGGGTGAAAGAATAAACTATGTTAAATGCAATAAAGTCCTATGGCTAAACAGTGCCTGGGTCCCAGCAAAAAAGAAAGAAAAATCCCATGTGATAAAGGAAATTATGAGTATGTGTACGTGGACAGATGGCACACAATAATTGGCTGGCAGGACCTCGGTAGAACCCGGTTCCGCTAGTTCGGATCTTGTATGTAGTCCTCAGTGAGATTCACCTGCTGACTGTTTATTAGGCTACAGAAGTTTCAGCTCATTACTTGAGAATTCAGAGCCTTGGAAGCCACAACTGCAAACGGAATAACAGCAATAAAAGCGTACACATGGGTAAACAAAGAAGCAAAATCAGCAGCTTTGACCATGGCACTGGGCGCAGGCGTCTTGTGCGTCAAGAGTCTCCATCCGAGGCCTGCGGTGGCAGCTGCGCTGCTGAAGAGCACGAACGCAGAGGCGTAGCTGCTGACTGGAGTGTTACTGCTGGCCGCCAAGACAACCAAGAAGCCCGCAAAGGTGACCTTGGTCAGCTCCATGGACGCCGGCTTAACATCTTCGCCCACGTTCTGCTGGAAAAGAGTTGCGAATATCCATGCGAAAAATGAAACCAGCGGCATAACCCACACTAGCAACGCCAGCTCTCCCAGCAAGGCAGCCGTGAAGAAGAAGACGTTGAGGGCGAACGCGAAGGCCAGACCCAAGTTGAGAACCTCGACGATGTTGCACGCGTCGTTGCTTTCCTCTTGTGTTGTGGTTGGAGGCACCGTGGCCAACAGCATGATGAATACGCCCGTCAGGCAAGTGCAGAAGCTCAGCGGAAGCGACGCAACAAGCAGTCCTGGTGGTGCGTCGCTGCTGCTCGGTAGCTCTAACGCCGCCAGGCCTTCCAACCCCAGAAACAGAAGCGCAGTGACAGCGGCTGCGAAATCGATCGAGTTTTCCAGCCTAGCTTGTTGATATTCCGTGTACAGCTGTGCATCCTCATTACGGCCATTCCGCCTGGTCTTGTTGTAGCACCACAAGATTGCAAATGTGTAGGGAAAGAGAACAAGCATGTAACTGAGGTTTTCCATTCGATAAGAAGTATGATGCCATAGACCAGGACCGTCAGCAGAAGGGCGCAGAGGTGGATGAGCAACTTCGAGGCCACAAACAGGAAGTCCGCGACGAACGTGTGTGTTAGCTTCGCTAACGAGAGGCAGATGAAGGGTAGTAAACCGGCTTCCAGAATGGAGGTGACTAGTGTAGAGATGCTGAATCGTACGAACCCTTCTCCCTCGTTCTTCACGTCGACCTTCTTCAGTGAGATGGCAAGAAGAACCGGGCATACCATTATCACGGCACCTTCGGTGAAGGCTCGCACCCGGTTCTTCATGGGGTCCTGGTGCACAACAAATACAGCGTGAAAAAAATTAGAAGAACAGCTTCAATCTTGATGAGCTCGAAGAGAAGATTAGAAGAGCAAAATAAACGCGACAAAAAGCACACCCACGATGAACTATGCATCAATTCAATTCATTCAAACAAGGCTGAATAAAAAGGAAACCAAATATGCTTCAAGACTGGATTCTTACCATGTGCTGGTCACTTCTGTTTAATTCAACCGAGGAAGTCCCTAGCAAAGATTTTATCCCCCTCCATTATTAGCAACCAAGTATGATGATAGCACATATATAGCCTCAAGCCAACAGAAATTACAAGGAAATTACCCTGCCGGAAGCTGGCCGCCCTTCCAGAAGCTTCACTGCATCTGCAGGTACAACACAGAAATCCTAGCGTAGGGACTGCCGGTCCCGTCTAAACTATTTGGCGGAATGGAAACTGAGCAACCTAACATGCTGCCCAGAAGATATCATGGGTTCATGGATGAGCGCCTACTTGAGTGCACGGCCAGGTCAAGTCAATCTGGTTAAGTCAGGCTGCATTTTTTTTTGCTTGTCTCCTTGCTCAGTTAGGCTAGTCATAGTGGGAGTAACTTAGCTAGTAACATAGCACACTTCGAGAAAATTCTGCTTATGTAGCAAGTAATTAATGAGAGGTGGTAACATAATATGTTACTGTAACATAGCGCTTTCCAAGACAAGATGAGTCTATGAGCTAATAAATGAAGTCATCTATGATACTACTATTATGTTACTTTGCATTAGTGTCAATGAAGTCATCTATGACACTAGTCTAAGTTACTCCCCACTATGACCAGCCTTAACAATTCAACCAAAAAAAAAACCGAAGGTACATTGCAAGTGTGGTCCTCTGTCCAACAACTCTCAGATTACTTGTACAGTTGTACCTGCTTCACGCGGTTGTTGCTGGCCGGTTCCAACTTCCAAGGGCATCTCTAGCCAATCTCTCAAATTGGCATCTTTTGAGGAGATAAAATGCACCTAACCGAAGTCTCAAAACAATAGCTCCTCAAAAAATTTAATTAATTCCTAAAAGGTATCTTTTTGGCCTCAAAACTGAGGGAGCTTTGCTGTTTGCCGGCTTCCGGGCACTCTGGTGGTATTTTTATTGGTGCGAAATTGGACTCCTTTGATTTTATTGCGTTTGAGCATGGTATCTTCTGGGCTAGCATGGTGGTGCTACACAGAAGTCCCAATGTTTTGTGGGAGCTTATGGTGGATTATGGCCCGGCGGACCATTTTCTTTCCTCGCTATTCTTGGATGAGCTCACGGCCAAAATTGATTCTTGCACCCCTCCCCTGCTGATTGGCGGCGATTTTAACTTGCTCAGGTCCCCAGGTGACAAAAATACTTTGAATTTTTCTTGGCCCTTGGCGGATGCATTTAATTATTTTATTGTGGATTGTGCTCTTCGTGAGATTCCCAGGACCGGCTCGCGTTTTACTTGGTCTAACCACCAGTCCAATCCTATCCGCTCTGTCTTGGACTGCGTTTTTACTTCCTCCTCGTGGGACACTCTTTTCCCCGTGCCTCTCTCTCTGCCCTGCCTCATGTGGGATCAGACCATTCCCCTTTCACCCTCGATTTGGGTGTATTTGCTTCATCTAAGGCTTCCAGGTTTCGATTTGACACCTCTTGGCTGCTGGTTGATGGTTTTCCTGACCCGGTGGCTGGGAAAACCGTCTTCCTTCTTAACTCTAGAGAGAGGTCGTTTGGGCCTATGGATGATTGAAATTTTTGTTCTTATCAACTTCGGAAATTTCTCAAAGGTTGGGGCCATAATTGTGCAGCTGAAGACTGGAAAGAAAAACGTGATCTGCTGGGCCAGGTGTTTGCGATGGATGCGGTCGCTGATGCCTCCGGGCTGTCTGCCATGAGATGGCAGCCGCGTTACGACCTTGAGGCTCTCCTCATGAAGCTCCACCATCAGGCTGAGGTTTATTGGAGGCAGCGTGACACGATTAATTGGTCCCTGATAGGGGATTCTCTTACTGTCTATTTCTTTGCTATTGCTAATGGTAGACGTCACCGGTGCTCGATTGATAGTTTGTTGATTAATGGTGTGCATGTGGTTGACCCTAGCCTCATACTTGAGCACGTGCATGATTTCTTCGCTTCCTTGCTTGCTGCCAAGCCGACTTCTAGTCTTTTGGTTTCTCCCAACTTGTGGGATTTGTGCAGACGTGTGTCTGATGAGGAAAATCTCGCTCTCTCGCTTCCTCTTTCGGTGGAGGAAATTGAGTTGGCGATCAATTTTGCTAACATGAACTCTGCTTCGGGTCCAGATGGTTTCTCGATCCCTTTCTTCCAGAGATTTTGGCTGGCTTTGCGTTCTATGGTGTGTGCTGTAATTCAAGGGTTTTGTTTGGGGACTGTGGATATCTCCAGACTTAACTATGCTATCTTGTTTCTCATCCCAAAGGTCAAGGGTGTAGATTTGATATCTCAGTTCCACCCGATCGCCCTGATTAATAATTTTGCCAAGTTTCCGGCCAAAGGGTTTGCGGCTAGGCTTTCTCCTGTTGCCCATCGTACCATTAATCCTACTCAATGTGCCTTCATTAAGGGCAAATACATTATTGATGGTATTCTTTGTTTGCATGAGATTGTGCATGATCTCAGGATTAGAGGGTCTCGTGCCATTATTCTTAAGCTTGATTATGAGAAAGCTTATGACTCCGTTAGTTGGGATTTTCGTAGACAAGTTCTCCTTGCTAAGGGGTTTGAGGTTGCGTACGTGCATCGGGTGATGCAACTTGTCTCCGGTGGTCATACTACAGTTGCAGTGAATGGTAATATTAGTAAAATATTTGTCAACGACGGGGGCCTACGGATGGGCGGTCCGTCTTCACCCTTCCTCTTTAATTTTGTGGCAGATTCCTAATCCTGTATGTTGGAGCGGGCTGCCTCCGCTGGTCACATTTCACCTATTATATCCCACCTGCTGCCGCAGGGTATCACCCATCTCCAATATGTTGATGATATGACTATTATGGTTGAGCTGAATGATGCTTGTGTTGCCCATCTCAAATTTATTCTGTTATGCTTTGAGGCCTTGTCGGGGCTCGAAATTAATTTCTCTAAGTCTGAGGTGATTGTAACTAGTGTGTCTGATGATGAGGCCCTGATGGTTTCTCGGCTCCTCAACTACAGTCTAGGTTCCTTTCCTTTCAAATACCTCGGTCTCCCCATCTCTCCGTTCCATTTATGTGCAGAAGAGTTTGAACATCTTGTTACTAAAGTGGGCAATAGGGTCATGGCGTGGCATGGCAAGTACAACACGTCTGCTGGGAAGGTTTTCCTTATTAATGCGTGTCTTTCTTCTCTTCCCATGCTCACCATGGGCTTCTATAGGCTCTCCCACGGCACTCATGATGGTTTTGATAAGCATAGAGGGCCTTTTTCTAAAATGTTGCTGATAACAAGCGCAAGTATAGGTTTGTGAAGTGGAAAATCGTCTGCAGACCCAAAAACCTTGGGGTGTTGGCCATTTTGAACACTGCGATAATGAACAAATGTTTGATTATCAAGTGGTGGTGAAGGATTATGACATCTTCTTCCAGTACCCTTTGGTTTGATCTCTTGAAAGCTAAGTATTTTCCTTCTAGCAGTCCCATCTTTGCATCGGCGGCTCGGGGATCCCAGTTTTGGAAAGGCTTGGTCAGAGTTCATGACCTGTTTGATGAGCACGTTAAGTTCGTTGCGGGGTATGGTGCCTCCACTCGCTTTTGGTTGGATTGGTGTTCTGGCGGCTTTTCTTTAGCCTCTGCTTTTCCTGTGTTGTTTTCTTACTGTTCGAACCCGGAGCTCTCCCGTAATAACTGGGACCTGGGCCTCGGGAGACCCCTCTCCCTTGCAGAGTTGGGAGACTGGCATCGCCTTGCTGCTTTGTTCCCTGTGCTCTCAGAGGAGGAGGATACTATGGTCTGGCCCCACGTAGCTTCTAGGAAGTTTTCTATCGAGTCTTTGTATTCTTGACTTATATCTGGGCCCCCCTACTTCTAAATATAAGTTTATTTGGGCGGCCAAGGTCCCTCCCAAGATTAAAATTTTCCTTTGACAGGCATTCAGGGGCGGGCTACCTTCGGCTGACCAGATCCATAAATGGAATGGGCCTAGTTCTGAGCATTGTGCTCTTTGCTCTCAGTTGGAAGATGCCAACCATATTTTGTTTGGCTGTGTGCTGGCCAAGTTGGCCTGGTGTTGTGTTCGTTCTTGGTTACAAGTTACCCGAGCCCCCAATTCATTTGCTGAACTCCGTTTGCTTTCTTCTAATCTCCAGGGTGTTTCTAAGAGACTTTTTTGGGCGGGCTTTAGCGTCCTTTGCTGGGCTCTTTGGATTATTAGGAACAAGTTCACCATTGAGGGTGTATTCCCTAACAAACCTGTCGATTTCCTGTTTAAAATGTGTATCGTCTTGCAACAGTGGAAATTGTTGACTAGTCGGCTGATCGAGACGATGTGGAGGTGATGATCACTAAAGTTCGGGCTTCTGCCAACCTGTTATCCTCTCTAGCTGCTGAGGCCCCTGCGTAATGGCGTCGTCCTTTTCTCTTCTTAGGAGTAGGTTGTTGGCCTGCGCTCCTCTTCTTATGTTATCTGGGCCTGCATGCCTTTCGAATTCTCTGCCTGTGTGCCACTGGTTGTAGGCCTGATACTCTGGTATGCCTTCTGTGTTGGGTTCGGTTTGTTATGGTTGTTACTCTGCCTTGTGTCTCTATTTATAAAGTCGGGCGTATGCCTTCCCTCTAAAAAAACTGAGGGAGCTATACCAATTCCCCTCCAATTCCTAGCTAGGACTTGTTGAAAAAAATCAACAAAACAACCGGCATGGCGGCTAATTGACTTTCCACTGCTATAAATTCGTACTGGCGACTAACCCAGACCATATCTCTTCCTTGTCGCCACCTATTTTTCGGAAAAGTCTCCACCTGAAATTACCCCCCCCCCCCCCCCGATTCGCCATGATCGTCGCCCAAAAGTCTCGCCATCGTCGATTCGCTCGAATCGTTGTCGTCGCCATTATGAGGCTGCTCCTCACCCATCGCTATGGCTACTCATGGCAACACCTCTTTTCTGGTTGTCATGCGGGGAGCCACCTCCTAGGTAAGGGAGGTAGAGGAGGTGCAATACCACACAGGCACCGAATCGTGGGAGGAGGAGAAGGGAGGGGGGAGCAGCATCACGTCGTTGCGATAGTGCCTGACAATGGGGTAGTGGTGCTTCTCAAACCATGGGAGGAGGAGGAGGATACAGAGGTGGAGCAACCTCACATCGGGGTGAGTGACGACGGCGTAGTGGTGCCTCTCAAACCATGGGAGGAGGAGGAGAATGAGAAGGAAGAGGGGGAGCAGCCTTACGTGTTATGGCGGTACATATCGTACCACGCAGTAGTGCTCCTCCAACCATGGGAGGAGGAGCGGGAGAAGGGAGAGGGGAGCAACATCACATCGGCGTGATGGTGCATGACATCCGCTTAGTGGTGCCCCTCCAACCATGGGAGGAGGAGGAGGAGGGATTGTAGAGGGAAGTAGCCTCACATCGGTGCGATGGTGCATGGCATCGGCATAGTGGTGCTTGTCCAACCATGAGAGGAGAAGGAGGATGAGAAGGGAGGGGGGAGCTTCACGTTGTTGCGGCGGCGCATGCCATCGGCATAGTGGTGCTCTTCCAACCGTGGGAGGAGGAGGAGAAGGGATAGGGGAGTAGCCTCACGACGGTGCGATGGTGCATGGCAGCGGCATACTGGTTCCCCTCCAACCATGAGAGGAGGAGGGAGGATAAGGGAAAGGGGAACAGCCTCAGGGCGGTGAATGACAACGGCGTAGTGGTGCCCCACCAACCATGGGAGGAGGAGGAGGAGGAGAAGGGAGAGGGCAGCAACTTCACTTTGGTGTGACGGTGCATGACATCGGCGTAGTTGTGCCCCTCCAACCATGTGATGAGGAGGAGAAAGAGGGGGTGTAGCATCATGTTCATGTGATGGTGCAAGACAGAGCGGTATTGTGGTGGCCCTTCAACCATGGGAGGAGGAGGAGGATAAGGTAAAGGGAGAGAAGCCTCACGCCAGTGTTGAGGTGCATGATAGCGACATGGTGGTTCCCCTCAACCATGGTAGGAGGAGGAGCATTATGATGTCGAGTTAACACTCACCTATAAGAAAGTCGACGTTGCGATCGTTGCCGCCCTTCTTGTTGATGTGAGTATAGTGACGGAGCACCACGTTGCAGAGGCACAACTCGCCTCTTTGCATAGTGCATTGCCACCGCCGCTCGTTGTCACGAATCTCTATAATGACGAAAATGCTGAAGTCGATCAGCTATAAAAAATACGCCCACTACGCAAGGCATCAGCCTTCGACTGGTAATTAGTGATAAACCATGATGTCGGCTCCGATAAACCACACGCCCCTTTAGTACCTTTTACCTTTCAAAACCTTTCTTGTGCTCTATTGGCCATGCCCTCGGGGATGTGGCCAAGAACGGCGAGACCGAATGCCTCGAGTTTGTGATATTAACGCATCTTGCGAGACCTAGCAATGCCCAACTTGTCTCGTTTGGACAGCGGTTCATGTCTCTTCCACTCTTGCCCTGTCGCCTTCAGATGGCTCACAAGACTAACTCTCCACAACCTTGCATTTGGAGACTCGGATGTCCCCAATCTCCTCAATGCTTGTGATAAGCTTCAGTTTCTTAACTTGAGATGCTGCAAATGGGTCGGAAATCTGTCCTCAGCATAGATGCCCCGTGCTCAGAGCTCCAGAAACTCGAACTATTTTGCCTTGAGTGCGTGCGGGTTGATCTAGTAACTTTTCCTAAACTGAAGCAAGTGCTCTTTGATACCTGGTGGGGTGTATGTAACCACACCTGTGTGTTGTGGCTTTGTTCCCCAACTTGAAAAAGTAAGCCTCGCCTCTGCTGCCCTGTCTGGGCAGAAGCCATTCACGTTGACCAAGTGTTTATCCAGTAGTAGTACAAGAAGCCTCTCGACTTTGTGTCTGGATTTTTGCTCTCAGATGGTATTTTTCTACTGCTACAATTCCCTCTGCGTCTATGCCTTGTCCATTTATCATTTCAATGCAAATGCATATATACACATTGCATCGCTTCATGTCTCATGCTCCATAATTATTTTTTGCTGCAGATATGGATTCAACCGGAAGATCCTAAACAGCTCAAACGTATATTCAGTAGCCTTAGAGATGTGTATATCTACAACGTGTTTGCTGAGTGTGACTTGAATTGGACTTTCTTTATCCTTGAAGCTGCACCTTCGCTGAAGAACTTCTACGTAAGTCTGTTAATTAAGGTCTTCATTCCCAGCATGCCACTAGCGCTGGGAATTTCTTTTTTAATTAAGGTCTTCATTCCCAGCATGCCACTAGCTCTGTTAATTAAGGCCTTCGCTGATGAATTGGACTTTCTTTTTTAGTATGATATGTTTATGCATTTTCAGCACTAACTATATACCAGCATGTCACTAGCGCTGTTTTGTCACCAATAATAAAGATGAGAGGAGGAATGTGCAAGTGTAAATAGTTAGGTTTATTCCAAGCAAAATCACTTTCGGAAAATAAGTTGGTTGTATTGCACAAGCTAGAACACAAGGCAAACCCACTTAGTCACTCACATCTTCAACGTATGGTACTACAAAATATGCAACTCGTTAAATGATATTAATGACAACGCAATACAAAAAATGAGAAAATGCAGAAACTCTTAAGCATGAATTTTGTAGGGAGAGAATTTCCACACAAGATAATGTTAGAATTCTCCAAATCTATACAGATCAATCTGTAATTGCACAGGTACCATACAACTTCATTCCTGTATCAGAGAGTAGTATGCAAATTCCTCTAAAACCATATGAGGAATTTGAACTAGAACCATGACACTTATTTTGGATCGGAGGGAGTAATATGAAGCTTGATGCCTGTTTTTGAATAGTAGTACATTTACTTGTTAGTTTTAAGTTTTTGTTGCTACTGGTCTGTCGCTGTACTGCATCTTGAAAACTAATCTCTACTCCTAATAGAGCAGTCCGTACGTCGTTCGTTCGTTCGTTCGTCTCTCCCCTCCCATCGATCGATAGGATCCCCTCGATCCGTCCCACCGATTTTTCTCCTATCCTACCGATTTTCTCTCCCCCGCGACTTTTTTTCTTATTTCTTTTTTACATAGTCGGGAGCCTCTCTATCTGTCACCTCTCCCCTCACACGAGCAAACCGACCTCCCACCGTGTGTAACCCTAGATGGCCGCCAGCGATGGTGCCTCCCTCTCCCTCGATCCTCAACCTCCCAGCAGGCCAGTCATCATCGTCGCGTCGGTCCTCCAACTCATCCTCCTCCTTTTTGCCATCCTCGCCTCTCGGCCGCATCGGTGTGGATCGGATCCAGGATCAGACACGCCATGACCGGAGGTAAGCGCGGGCGGCGATGTGTAGAGCACTAGCGTGCTTGTTCTTATTTCTCAAGCAAGCTTTTGATGAAGATGGACATGGCATCATCTATCTTTGAAGATGGACAGGGCATCGGAGGCTTTCAACTCGCATCCATGGCTTCTCTGGTACCTACAGCTCGGTCATGTGCTTCGGCTGCAATTTATATTTTGGCGACAAACAGGGGAAGATATTATCAAAGGGAAAGGAAAGACGAGGTAAATCGCTTGCTCTATGTATCTCGTTGTGCACCCGTGGATTATCCCAGCTTTAGTTGTGTTGGTATATGCGCTAGATTTGATGTTTTGGGCTAATGCTTTCAGCCAAGGAGAGATCAGGAATCGAAGCCACATGTTTGGTCAACAAACTGGAAGGTGCAAATTAAACTCTTTTACACCCAAATCACATGATATTTGCTTCTGTTTTTTCACGAATTACTGTGCCATGCATACTTTAGATCAGCATACTTATTATTTCCTCCGCAGCCTTGTCCGGTTCAGTTGCAAGCTTTTACCCAATCAAGAATTCAAGATATACCCTTCTCAGTTCCGGGTGACAAGATGGTAGTAGCCAGAGGCATAATGGTAGTCACGGATGTTGATAAGCATGACATTGCCTTATAAATGGTCAAGGCACAACATACTACTGATCTCACGAGGGACTAGCCATAACCTCATTCCTTGTTGTTGACTTTCTGCAGGTTTGGCTTATAATTTTCGTTTCAACATTTAGTGATATTTTGTTTGTTCTACTGCTTGACCATTTTGTATTTTTTTCCTTCAGATACCAATCTTATTTCATGTTGTTTGAGGTACAGAGTATGCCTTTTTACTGAAATTTTCATATAACATACCCTTTTCTTTTTCCAATTATGCCAGAAATGTTGTCAATATCCTTAATCCAAGTCATATCTATTGTTTGTGTGGTTGACATAAAAATTGCTTGCGTCATATATATGACTCCAATTCACTGTGAAGTTGGAGGTCGCGTGCATTTTCTATACGGTTGAGGAGGTTCAACCCCCTTTCTAATTCACCTTAACTCTATCAGTTGTCTAGTTTTTCGTTTCTACTTATTCCTTGTTTGCATTGATCGGATGCCTATGTCGAAGAACAACCCCCCCTTTCTTGAACTCACACCTGCATATCGTTTTGCATTAGAACAACCCAGCAAGATGTCTTTGATGTATGTTTTTCTCAGGTCAATTTTGAGACTTCTGTGCGCCTAGGTTTGATGTTTGGTGATGGGAAGAGGGGGAGCAAATTACAGGTGCATATTATTTAGTATGATTCCTTTCTCTAAAGTTAGGTGCATTCGACACTCAATGGTTTAAGGTTAGGTACCATCAGTTGGCTTCTTATTGCATTCAACTTTTTAAAGCTTTATTGGATTCCTTATCGAGAACATATTGGTGACATTTCTTTGGTGTTTTTTGCTTCTGGCCTTATCTCAAAAAAAAATTCCATTGTTACTCATAAATTCAGGTGTATGCGTCTCGTTTACAATGGGTATATTGATTGTGAACCACGCGGATAGTTTTAGCCCGGTTTTGCAGTAATTAATCATGCAATTTCCTACTTCTTAATTAGTGGATTAAGCCCATGGGGCTTCGATTTCGAAACACGAGAAGCCCCTTGATGGAGTGCTTGCCACTGTGCGACTATGCGTGCGGCCAGGCTGTTGAGATGGAGTGGCTGCCGTGTTGTGCTTTCCCTGCCGGAGTAGTCGGGAGCTGGACAGGGTTGGGGTTGACTTTGACGCCACCGAACTCCGGCTTCCAGCGCACCTGTTCGGCGTGTAGGATGGACATGGAGGCTCGGAGGTGGGGTTACCTTCTCTTGGAACTTTTGACTTCTCGCGTGATTCCGCACTGGTCAAGCCCTTATAGCAGGCTCCATGGTGATGCGAAAGCAACACATTCACAGGGAGATGAGATGACGGAATGTGGCCCAGTCATTCTACATGTTGTTCATGTGCTAGCTTTGTTGTGTGGGTAAGAGCTACTCCTACTAATGGAGCAGTCCGTACGTCGTTCGTTCGTTCGTTCGTCGCTCCCCTCCCATCGATCGATAGGATCCCCTCGATCCGTCCCACCGATTTTTCTCCTATCCTACCGGTTTTCTCTCCCCGCGACTTTTTTTCTTATTTCTTTTTTACATAGTCGGGAGCCTCTCTATCTGTCACCTCTCCCCTCACACGAGCAAACCGACCTCCCACCGTGTGTAACCCTAGATGGCCGCCAGTGATGGTGCCTCCCTCTCCCTCGATCCTCAACCACTAGTGCAGAACCGGGCAATCACACCGGTTTGTAAGGCCCTTTAGTGCCGGTTTGGTAACCGGCGCTAAAATGTAGGCACTAAAGGCCCCCCCTTTAGTACCGGTTCAGCACGAACCGGTGCTAAAGGGCAACCACGTGGCACGAGCCAGCTTCGGGGGCAGGGAGCCCTTTAGTACCGGTTGGTGTCACCAACCGGTATTAAAATGTTGGGGGGGGGGTTTGGGTTTATGATTTCTTTTTCATTTTAATTTTGTGTTTTCCATTTAATTCTTTTTCGTTTGCTGATATTTTACGATACTACATATTGTACACATTATGCATATATATAAATAGAATTTCTAGTACAACCGATCATAATATATATATATATATATATATCATCGAATGTCTCACAACCATAATTAATTAATTCATATATATATATATATATATATATATATATATATATATATATAATTTCTCCTAATTGGTGCCTTCGGAGCCAGTGGCATTAGCCTAACTAATTGGTGCCTTCGGAGCACGATAACAATTGGAAGTGGTTCATGGGGGCGGTAGCGGGTAATAGTATTCTCCTTTGGGATCTATGACCTGGTCGAGCAAAAATCCCGCTATTTCCTCTTGAATTGCTTCTATGCGGTCCTGTGCTAGGAGCTTGTTGTTGGGGAACATTGCAGAAAACAAAATTTTTCCTACTCGTTTCACCAAGATCCATCTAGGAGTTCATCTAGCAACGAGTGATCGGATTGCATCTACATACCTTTGTAGATCACGCGCGGAAGCGTTCAAAAAACGGGGATGAGGAAGGCGTACTCGACGTGATCCAAATCACCGATGACCAAGCGCCGAATGGACGACACCTCCGCGTTCAACACACGTACGGGATGGGAGACGTCTCCTCCTTCTTGATCCAGCAAGAGGGAAGGAGAGGTTGATGAAGATCGAGCAGCACGACGGCGTGGTGGTGGATGCAGGGCGTCACAGTAGCAGGGCTTCGCCTATACTACGAGAGGGAGACGTAACGGGGAGAGAGGGAGGCGCCAGGGGCTGGGGTCTGAAGTCCCTCCTCTCCCCCACTATATATAGGGGTGCTAGGGGGGGCGCCGGCCCTAGTAGATGGAATCTACTAGGGGGGGCGGCGGCCTAGGGTGGGGGGCTTGCCCCCCAAGCAAGGGGGCGCCCCCTCTAGGGTTTCCCCTCAACCCTAGCCGCATGGGCCCTAGGGGTGTGTGGCGCCCCAGCCCACTTTGGGCTGGGTTCCCTCCCACTTCAGCCCATGGGGCCCCCCGGGATAGGTGGCCCCACCCGGTGGACCCCCGGGACCCTTCCGGTGGTCCCAGTACAATACCAGTGACCCCGAAACTTGTCCCGATGGCCGAAACAGCACTTCCTATATATAATTCTTTACCTCCGGACCATTCCGGAACTCCTCGTGACGTCCGGGATCTCATCCGGGACTCCGAACAACATTCGGGTTACTGCATATACATATCTTCACAACCCTAGCGTCACCGAACCTTAAGTGTGTAGACCCTACGGGTTCGGGAGACAAGCAGACATGACCGAGACTACTCTCCGGTCAATAACCAACAGCGGGATCTGGATACCCATGTTGGCTCCCACATGCTCCACGATGATCTCATCGGATGAACCACGATGTCGAGGATTCAATCAACCCCGTATGCAATTCCCTTTGTCAATCGATATGTTACTTGCCCGAGATTCGATCGTCGGTATCCCAATACCTCGTTCAATCTCGTTACCGGCAAGTCACTTTAATCGTACCGTAATGCATGATCCCGTGACCAGACACTTGGTCACTTTGAGCTCATTATGATGATGTATTACCGAGTGGGCCCAGTGATACCTCTCCGTCATACGGAGTGACAAATCCCAGTCTTGATCCATGTCAACCCAACAAACACTTTCGGAGATACCCGTAGTCTACCTTTATAGTCACCCAGTTACGTTGTGACGTTTGGTATACCCAAAGTACTCCTACGGTATCCGGGAGTTACACGATCTCATGGTCTAAGGAAAAGATACTTTGACATTGGAAAACTCTAGCAAACGAACTATACGATCTTGTGCTATGTTTAGGATTGGGTCTTGTCCATCTCATCATTCTCCTAATGATGTGATCTCGTTATCAATGACATCCAATGTCCATAGTCAGGAAACCATGACTATCTGTTGATCAACGAGCTAGTCAACTAGAGGCTTACTAGGGACATGTTGGTGTCTGTTATTCACACATGTATTACGATTTCCGGATAATACAATTATAGCATGAATAAAGAAAATTATCATGAACAAGGAAATATAATAATAATGCTTTTATTATTGCCTCTAGGGCACATTTCCAACAGTCTCCCACTTGCACTAGAGTCAATAATCTAGTTACACTGTGATGAATCGAACACCCATGGAATTCTGGTGTTGATCATGTTTTGCTCTAGGGAGAGGTTTAGTCAATGGATCCGCTACATTCAGGTCCGTATGTACTTTACAAATCTCTATGTCTCCATCTTGAACATTTTCACGAATGGAGTTGAAGCGACGCTTGATGTGCCTTGTCTTCTTGTGAAACCTGGGCTCCTTGGCAAGAGCAATAGCTCTAGTGTTGTCACAGAAGAGCTTGATCGGCCCCGACGCATTGGGTATGACTCCTAGGTCGGTGATGAACTCCTTCACCCATATTGCTTCATGTGCTGCCTCCAAGGCTGCCATGTACTCCGCTTCACATGTAGATCCCGCCACGACGCTTTGCTTGCAACTGCACCAGCTTACTGCCCCACCGTTCAAAATATACACGTATCCGGTTTGTGACTTAGAGTCATCCAGATCTGTGTCGAAGCTAGCGTCGACGTAACCCTTTACGACGAGCTCTTCGTCACCTCCATAAACGAGAAACATTTCCTTAGTCCTTTTCAGGTACTTCAGGATATTCTTGACCGCTGTCCAGTGTTCCTTGCCGGGATTACTTTGGTACCTTCCTACCAAACTTACGGGAAGGTTTACATCAGGTCTGGTACACAACATGGCATACATAATAGAACCTATGGCTGATGCATAGGGGATGACGCTCATCTCTTCTATATCTTCTGCCGTGGTCGGACATTGAGCTGAGCTCAATTTCATACCTTGTAACACAGGTAAGAACCCCTTCTTAGATTGATCCATATTGAACTTCTTCAATATCTTATCAAGGTATGTGCTCTGTGAAAGACCTATGAGGCGTCTTGATCTATCTCTATAGATTTTGATGCCTAATATATAAGCAGCTTCTCCAAGGTCCTTCATTGAAAAACTCTTATTCAAGTAGGCCTTGATGCTGTCCAAGAGTTCTATATCATTTCCCATCAAAAGTATGTCATCTACATATAATATGAGAAATGCTACAGAGCTCCCACTCACTTTCTTGTAAAGGCAGGCTTCTCCATAAGTCTGCGTAAACCCAAACGCTTTGATCATCTCATCAAAGCGAATGTTCCAACTCCGAGATGCTTGCACCAGCCCATAAATCGAGCGTTGGAGCTTGCACACCTTGTCAGCATTCTTAGGATCGACAAAACCTTCCGGCTGCATCATATACAATTCTTCCTTAAGGAAACCATTAAGGAATGCCGTTTTGATGTCCATTTGCCATATCTCATAATCGTAGAATGCGGCAATTGCTAACATGATTCGGACGGACTTTAGCTTCGCTACCGGTGAGAAAGTCTCATCGTAGTCAACCCCTTGAACTTGTCGATAACCCTTAGCGACAAGTCGAGCTTTATAGATGGTCACATTACCATCCGCGTCTGTCTTCTTCTTAAAGATCCATTTATTTTCTATGGCTCGCCGTTCAACGGGCAAGTCAGTCAAAGTCCATACTTCGTTTTCATACATGGATCCTATCTCGGATTTCATGGCTTCTAGCCATTTTTCGGAATCCGGGCCCGCCATCGCTTCTTCATAGTTCGAAGGTTCACCGTTGTCTAACAACATGATTTCCAAGACAGGGTTGCCGTACCACTCTGGTGCGGAACGTGTCCTTGTGGACCTTCGAATTTCAGTAGGAGTTTGATCAGAAGTATCTTGATCATTATCATTAACTTCCTCTCTAGTCGCTGCAGGCACCTCAGGAACATTTTCTTGAGTTGCGCCATTTTCCGGTTCAAGAGGTAATACTTCATCAAGCTCTACTTTCCTTCCACTTACTTCTTTCGAGAGAAACTCTTTCTCCAGAAAGAGTCCGTTCTTGGCAACAAAGATCTTGCCTTCGGATCTTAGGTAGAAGGTATACCCAATAGTTTCTTTAGGGTATCCTATGAAGACGCATTTTTCCGACTTGGGTTCGAGCTTCTCAGGTTGAAGTTTCTTGACATAAGCATCGCATCCCCAAACTTTTAGAAACGACAGCTTAGGTTTCTTCCCAAACCATAATTCATACGGTGTCGTCTCAACGGATTTCGACGGAGCCCTATTTAAAGTGAATGCGGCAGTCTCTAAAGCATAGCCCCAAAAAGATAGCGGTAAATCGGTAAGAGACATCATAGATCGCACCATATCTAATAGAGTGCGATTATGACGTTCGGACACACCGTTACGCTGAGGTGTTCCAGGCGGCGTGAGTTGTGAAACTATTCCACATTTTCTTAAGTGTGTGCCAAATTCGTGACTCAAGTATTCTCCTCCACGATCTGATCGTAGAAACTTGATTTTCCTGTCACGTTGATTTTCAACCTCACTCTGAAATTCCTTGAACTTTTCAAAGGTTTTAGACTTGTGTTTCATTAAGTAGACATACCCATATCTACTCAAGTCATCAGTGAGGGTGAGAACATAACGATAGCCACCGCGGGCCTCAACACTCATTGGACTGCACACATCAGTATGTATGATTTCCAACAAGTTGGTTGCTCGCTCCATTGTTCCTGAGAATGGAGTCTTGGTCATTTTACCCATGAGGCATGGTTCGCACGTGTCAAATGATTCATAATCAAGAGACTCTAAAAGTCCATCTGCATGGAGCTTCTTCATGCGTTTGACACCTATGTGACCAAGGCGGCAGTGCCACAAGTATGTGGGACTATCATTATCAACCTTACATCTTTTGGTACTCACACTATGAATATGTGTAGCAATACGCTCGAGATTCATTAAGAATAAACCATTTACCGTAGGAGCATGACCATAAAACATATCTCTCATATAAATGGAACAACCATTATTCTCGGATTTAAATGAGTAGCCATCTCGAATTAAACGAGATCCCGATACAATGTTCATGCTCAAAGCTGGCACTAAATAACAATTATTGAGGTTTAAAACTAATCCCGTAGGTAAATGTAGAGGCAGCGTGCCGACGGCGATCACATCGACCTTGGAACCATTCCCGACGCGCATCGTCACCTCGTCCTTTGCCAGTCTCCGTTTATTCCGCAGCTCCTGCTGTGAGTTACAAATGTGAGCAACGGCACCGGTATCAAATACCCAGGAGTTACTACGAGTACTGGTAAGGTACACATCAATTACATGTATATCAAATATACCTTTGGTGTTGCCGGACTTCTTGTCCGCTAAGTATTTGGGGCAGTTCCGCTTCCAGTGACCCTTCCCTTTGCAATAAAAGCACTCTGTCTCAGGCTTGGGTCCATTCTTTGACTTCTTCCCGGCAGCTTGCTTGCCGGGCGCGGAAAATTCCTTGCCGTCCTTCTTGAAGTTCTTTTTACCCTTGCCCTTCTTGAACTTAGTGGTTTTATTGACCATCAACACTTGATGTTCCTTCTTGACTTCTACCTCCGCTGATTTCAGCATTGAGAAAAACTCAGGAATGGTCTTTTGCATCCCCTGCATGTTGAAGTTCATCACAAAGCTCTTGTAGCTTGGTGGAAGCGACTGGAGGATTCTGTCAATGACCGCATCATCCGGGAGATTAACTCCCAGCTGAGACAAGCGGTTATGTAACCCAGACATAGTGAGTATGTGCTCACTGACAGAACTATTTTCCTCCATCTTACAGCTGAAGAACTTATCGGAGACTTCATATCTCTCGATCCGGGCATGAGCTTGAAAAACCATTTTCAGCTCTTCGAACATCTCATATGCTCCATGTCTCTCAAAACGCTTTTGGAGCCCCGGCTCTATGCTGTAAAGCATGCCGTACTGAACGAGGGAGTAGTCGTCAACACGTGTCTGCCAAGCGTTCATAACGTCTTGGTTCTGTGGGATGGGAGCTTCACCTAGCGGTGCTTGTAGGACATAATCTTTCTTGGCAGCTATGAGGATGATCCTCAGGTTCCGGACCCAGTCCGTATAGTTGCTGCCATCGTCTTTCAGCTTGGTTTTCTCTAGGAACGCGTTGAAGTTGAGGACTACGTTGGCCATTTGATCTACAAGACATATTGTAAAATATTTTAGACTAAGTTCATGATAATTAAGTTCATCTAATCAAATTATTAATGAACTCCCACTTAGATAGACATCCCTCTTCTAGTCATCTAAGTATAACATGATCCGAGTTAACTAGACCGTGTCCGATCATCACATGAGACGGACTAGTCAACGTCGGTGAACATCTTCATGTTGATCGTATCTTCTATACGACTCATGCTCGACCTTTCGGTCTTCTGTGTTCCGAGGCCATGTCTGTACATGCTAGGCTCGTCAAGTTAACCCTAAGTGTTTTGCATGTGTAAAACTGTCTTACACCCGTTGTATGTGAACGTAAGGATCTATCACACCCGATCATCACGGCGTGCTTCGAAACGACGAACTTTAGCAACGGTGCACAGTTAGGGGAGAACACTTCTTGAAATTGTTATGAGGGATCATCTTATTTACTACCGTCGTTCTAAGTAAACAAGATGCAAAACATGATAAACATCACATGCAATCAAATAATAAACGTGACATGATATGGCCAATATCACATAGCTCCTTTGATCTCCATCTTGGGGCTCCATGATCATCTTGTCACCGGCTTGACACCATGATCTCCATCATCGTGTCTCCATGAAGTTGCTCGCCAACTATTACTTCTACTACTATGGCTAACGCGTTTAGCAATAAAGTAAAGTAATTTACATGGCGTTTCTCAATGACACGCAGGTCATATAAAAGAATAAAGACAACTCCTATGGCTCCTGCCGGTTGTCATACTCATCGACATGCAAGTCGTGATTCCTATTACAATAGCATGAACATCTCATACATCACATATAGATCATTCATCATTCATCACAACTTTGGCCATATCATATCACAAACCACTTGCTGCAAAAACAAGTTAGACGTCCTCTAATTGTTGTTGCAAGTTTTACGTGGCTGAATTAGGGTTCTAGCAAGAACGTCTTCTTACCTACGTTAAAGCCACAACGTGATTTGTCAACTTCTATTTACCCTTCATAAGGACCCTGTTCATCGAATCCGCTCCAACTAAAGTGGGAGAGACAGACACCCGCCAGCCACCTTATGCAACTAGTGCATGTTAGTTGGTGGAACCGGTCTCACGTAAGCGTACGTGTAAGGTTGGTCCGGGCCGCTTCATCCCACAATGCTGCTGAAGCAAGAAAAGACTAGTAGCGGCAAGAAAGTTGACAAATCTACGCCCACAACAAATTGTGTTCTACTCGCGCAAGAAGAACTACGCATAGACCTAGCTCATGATGCCACTGTTGGGGAACGTTGCAGAAAACAAAATTTTTCCTACTCGTTTCACCAAGATCCATCTAGGAGTTCATCTAGCAACGAGTGATCGGATTGCATCTACATACCTTTGTAGATCACGCGCGGAAGCGTTCAAAGAACGGGGATGAGGAAGGCGTACTCGACGTGATCCAAATCACCGATGACCAAGCGCCGAACGGACGACACCTCCGCGTTCAACACACGTACGGGACGGGAGACGTCTCCTCCTTCTTGATCCAGCAAGAGGGAAGGAGAGGTTGATGAAGATCCAGCAGCACGACGGCGTGTTGGTGGATGCAGGGCGTCACAGTAGCAGGGCTTCGCCTATACTACGATAGGGAGACGTAACGGGGAGAGAGGGAGGCGCCAGGGGCTGGGGTCTGAAGTCCCTCCTCTCCCCCACTATATATAGGGGTGCTAGGGGTAGGGTGGGGGGCTTGCCCCCCAAGCAAGGGGGCGCCCCCTCTAGGGTTTCCCCTCAACCCTAGCCGCATGGGCCCTAGGGGTGTGTGGCGCCCCAGCCCACTTTGGGCTGGGTTCCCTCCCACTTCAGCCCATGGGCCCCCCCGGGATAGGTGGCCCCACCCGGTGGACCCCCGGGACCCTTCCGGTGGTCCCGGTACAATACCGGTGACCCCGAAACTTGTCCCGATGGCCGAAACAACACTTCCTATATATAATTCTTTACCTCCGGACCATTCCGGAACTCCTCGTGACGTCCGGGATCTCATCCGGGACTCCGAACAACATTCGGGTTACTGCATATACATATCTTCACAACCCTAGCGTCACCGAACCTTAAGTGTGTAGACCCTACGGGTTCGGGAGACAAGCAGACATGACCGAGACTACTCTCCGGTCAATAACCAACAGCGGGATCTGGATACCCATGTTGGCTCCCACATGCTCCACGATGATCTCATCGGATGAACCACGATGTCGAGGATTCAATCAACCCCGTATGCAATTCCCTTTGTCAATCGATATGTTACTTGCCCGAGATTCGATTGTCGGTATCCCAATACCTCGTTCAATCTCGTTACCGGCAAGTCACTTTACTCGTACCATAATGCATGATCCCGTGACCAGACACTTGGTCACTTTGAGCTCATTATGATGATGTATTACCGAGTGGGCCCAGTGATACCACTCCGTCATACGGAGTGACAAATCCCAGTCTTGATCCATGTCAACCCAACAAACACTTTCGGAGATACCCGTAGTCTACCTTTATAGTCACCCAGTTACGTTGTGACGTTTGGTATACCCAAAGTACTCCTACGGTATCCGGGAGTTACACGATCTCATGGTCTAAGGAAAAGATACTTTGACATTGGAAAACTCTAGCAAACGAACTATACGATCTTGTGCTATGTTTAGGATTGGGTCTTGTCCATCTCATCATTCTCCTAATGATGTGATCTCGTTATCAATGACATCCAATGTCCATAGTCAGGAAACCATGACTATCTGTTGATCAACGAGCTAGTCAACTAGAGGCTTACTAGGACATGTTGGTGTCTGTTATTCACACATGTATTACGATTTCCGGATAATACAATTATAGCATGAATAAAGACAATTATCATGAACAAGGAAATATAATAATAATGCTTTTATTATTGCCTCTAGGGCACATTTCCAACACTTGTCCCGCACCTCTTTGAACTGTTAAGAAGGAGATCAATATGCATGTGTATTAGTTGTGTGACTAGATATCGATAATGGTGTAAAAATTGAGAATAGTGTTCTGACAATCAATATCGTACCCACTCCTGTCTTTGAGATTTGCTCCTTTCGGACGCCATCATGCGAATGTTCTCGCAAACGTAGTATGCACATAGATCATTCCCCGATGCCTGCTTCAGGGCCTTTACGAGAATGGAATTTTGATCAGATAATAATTAATCAAGCATGATAATTAAAGAGATGGCAGCTAGCTAGTACTACTTAATTACTTACCTTGGGTCGATACCATTTCAGACTTTGTTTCCATGGGCCTGGAGTGACCCTGATGAATGAATAAATGGGTTATTAAATAGTTGTTATCAGGAAATGACAAACTAATTAAATAGGCCGAGATATAGTTAATAATGATTGAAATTACCTGTTGACTATCCCCTTTACGATGCTGTAGTCACTTGCTTTCTTAAGTAGCGAGTCTAGTACTTCAACTGTTCTTTCATCAACTTTAATGATTAACAAGATCCAGTGAAATCTGCATGCGCACACGTTTGCATGTCTTAATTAAGCGGGCATATATATGTAAGCAAAAACATGTAGCTATAGCTAGTAGGAAAAAACAGAATTTGTAGTACAAGATAGTGTGACTCACTAGAATTTGTAAGGAAGTAGTATATCTTCATTGTATTTGAGTTCCTTGAAGAACTGTAGCATGCTTTCCTCTACACATTTTGCGTGATATGGATCTATTTTCCATGTGTATTCATTAATGGTATTTGGGTCAACGAACCCAATGCCATAGCGTCCACCTTTTTTCATTTCATAAATCTTCATCCTGCATAATACCACAGAAAAGAATATAGTGAGGATAATCTCTACTCCTAATGTCTCAGTTGGTAGGTCGCGTTCCGGGTTTAATTGTCGTCCCACCTCACCCGGTCTTTTTTGGTACTTCTTTGGTACTTCCTCCCACCTCACACTGAGCCGCCATGAACCAAAAAAACCTCGTACTAAGGCTCCCACCCGCCCTCACGCACCCATCTACAAAGCAAAGGAAAAAAACCTACGAAAATTAACCAACGAAAAAAACCCTACGAAAATTAACCAGCAAAAAAACCTAAACCAATCGCATGCACGACTCTCCTGCCCTCCACTCGCACGCCCGACTCTCCTGCCCTCCACTCGCACCCGACTCACTGCCCTCGTTCGCGGCCGCCCTCCATCCCTTCGCCGCCGCCAAGACCCCGCCGGATCTCACCACCGCCGATCTCCTCGAGAAGACCCTGTCGGATCTCGCCGTCGCCGATCTCCTCGAGAAGACCCTGCCGGATCTCACCGCCGTCGACCTCCTCGCGAAGATCCCGCCGGATCTCGCTGCCGCCGTAACTCCATAAAGCCGCCGCCGCCGATCCCCTCCAGAAAACCCCGTCGATCCCCTCCGGAAGACCCCGTCGGATCTTGCGTCGGGGCCACGGTTCTGGATCGCCGTCGCAGGGCGGTTTCAACCAGAGGTATGGATAGGAGAAAACTCAAACGCAGGGCTGTTTCAATCATAGGTATAGCAGAGCGGTTTCAACCCCATGTATTAACATCATGATGGATCTAGCCGGCGGCCTTGAGGAGAGGAGCTCGACGAGCGGGCAGGGTGACCCCGTGCCTTGGAGACGGCGACCCTCAACCCCTTGCTGCTGTGGTGCACTGGGCACATCTGTGACGAGGAGGAGGCGAGCCACAATTCATCACCTTCCTCGTCTCTCTCATGGCTGTGCACAAGGTAAACCTCATTTGCCCCCCATCTTCTACTCCAGATCAATGGGCAAGCCTGGGCACGTCTGAACTGTGCACACCTTTTGTGAATTTTTACTAGGCCTCTATATGTGCTTCAGATTATGTAGTTTGCAGTCTTGACTCCTCTGCATTAACGTTTTTTATGGTCTTCTCATCATTGTCAGGATGTCCGCACCCCGAGCCGAGCTCTGTTTGACCGGAGGACAAGCAGAGGAAAGGCGAACAGGGGTGATGACGTGGCTCCTAAGCAAGGTGAACATCGCCTTTAAGGCGAGCGGTGGCGGTATCTCCCTTACAACCGCACTTCATTTCTTACATTGTTTGCTCCTCTTATCAAGGGCACATCGGTCAGATGCATCCTTGAAAAAAGGGTACATTGATCAAGTTGTTTCCTGATGTTTGCACTCGCTGCTTTATAGTGTATTTTTTTCATATGATTTTGGATATTTTGTTTCTGTACTGTACCTTAGTTTGGAATTTATTTTGTAGGCACCTTATCTTGGGCCCCTACAATAAGTAAACTCAACATGCGTGATTCTGATTAGAGGCAACCGGATCGTTATTGAACATATTGATGATTCCTGTTGTGTATTCTCAAGGAATGGTCAGGTTTAGTACTGTAACTATTTTCTTATCAAATATATTTGGGTGGTGCTCAAAATGCAGAGCTGAAAAGCAAGAAACGTAAAGCCACCTCTGAAGATAAGTTCACCATGCCTCCCAGAGTGTCACCCCGCTTCGTTGAACTTAATGGAATAAGATCAGATCAGAATAACCTTTGTAAACTAGGCAACTGAATCATTTCATTGCTGCTTGTCCATGTAACGAAGAACTATCATTTGGGTACCAAGTTCCACTACAGGCCAGGAAAATTTCTTATAACTTCAAAACGGCAAGGGATGCACCATTGTCTTCAGGTCTGGTATGTATATTTAATCAATCAAAACAAAAGTTTTTGATAATAATCAAGAATGATGAAATTTTGGACTTTAGACTATATCAGTGACAATTTTCATGATAAATTACAGAAAGTTTGTATCTAGGGGATATCTTCATGTCGACTTACGTTTAATATTAGGATATGTCCCCTCATGTGCCAGTTTTGAGATATCTTAGAAGTTCACGATCTGGTTTTAGTTCCTGCATCTTTTTCCACCTTTCTGTAGAGATTTCAGTAAAACTTAAATGTCTAGATGCATATAAGCTTGTGAGTTAATTAATGCTAACTTGATGGTCCAAACTAAATTCTGCAAATATGACCATGACAGAAAGATAAATGGAGGTTTAGAGGCAGAGTGGATGCCTGCACCAACTTTATAGGTTGAACTACGTTTTGCTAGATGACTCAAATTTCAGAACACGTGCATTATTTTTTGGGAATGCAGTTAACAACAGAATCAAGTCAAGATGAAAAATGGAGAACTGTTCAATATTGAGTTTAATTCCTTTCTTGCAGAGCACCAGAGATGAGTGAGGAGATTATTAAATATTGAATATAATTCCTTTCTTGTATCCATGGTCGATCTATTGTACTCTGTCGTTTGCCTTAGTGAGAACGACACTGCTCTATCGCTTGCTTATTTAAGATCATGGTAATCATTTTGCTAGCCTATGTGTATTCTAATTTTCTCCCCTTACTGTTGCAGCCTTGCAGGTTGGAGTGCAGCTTTCAGATATCTTTATTTCCCTGGGATAGTTGGAATGGAATACTATGACTAGATATACAATGGTATTGTTATCAGTGTTCGGCCTTCAATGATTTCGGTGCAGCATGTCTAGACCATCAACGGCAATTTGAGCTCCTTAGTGAAGTAGGTTTGTAAGGCATTGCTTCAACTCAAGAAAATCAATGGCCACAATTGGGAAGTTGACTGACAATCCAAAGAGAGTGCCAATTTTCAATCTCGTGTTTAGGTGCTTACATCAATCTCGTGCATAGTCTCGATCACCACCACCGGGCAGCTACTTCTGCTGGCAGGGGCTGGGCGCTGCCGTGAGGATGCTATCACCCATGCGCGCAGTGATGGGATGGTGGCCGAAGAAGGCCGTCTTCTGGGGAGCCGCGCGCTGGCCGCCATCTCCACCCGTGGCCACACCAATAAGACAGGTGATTTTAGGGTTGGTTCTGTCTAAAACCAAGCTGGCAGGTGAGCCAAATCAATCATTTCACGGTTCTTAAACAGTACATAACATAATGCTAATTGTGTGTTTTTCAGTAATATGCAGAGAAGGTTCGCCTGACATAATGACCAATGAGAGCAAGTTGTTTTTTCTTGATGAAAATGATAGCTACCACTTGATGAGATTTAGCAATACAAGCATTTCCTCTAATTTTATTTGTAGGTAATCCTTTAAGCTCCAAGGAAATAGCTGAATGTCACTACCAAATTAAATTACCTTTGTACAGAAAATACGTGGAGTTATGTGATATGCAAGTGAGAAGCTCTCTCACCAACGAGTTAATAACATTAAAATAGGTAGCAGTACCAATTTTTCCCAGTAGAAGTGATTTTTTGTTTTCTTCATTCAATTAACCATCGTTTTGATCGATGATGCATAATAGAAATATGCATTCCTTTACTGTTTTTTCTCCATAAGATCCTTTTATCACTCATTACAATTTTGCAAGTTCTTGCCATACCCGAAGCTTCCATTATCGCTGACTTTGCCGGAATGCCTGCACCCATGTTCCAGGTGCCAATAATGAATCCTGTGTTTAGGTGCTTCTACATGAATCCCGTGCATAGTCTCGATCACCACCACTGGGGCAGCTACTTCTGCTGGCAGTAGCACTTTCCTCTGACATGTGTTTTTTTGTCGTTGTGTGCTTCTACATTAATCCTGGGTCGTTGTATTTAGGTTCTCTAAGGCCTAAACTGTGTCTTTTCTTCATTGTATGTGTTACAACTCGTTTTACTGTACTAATTTATTCAGTTGCACCAATACAAGGTGTGGAGAGTTTGGGTTCGGAAGGTAGTTAGCCTACAAGAGAAGGGGGTTTAGTATTTTCTTGATGGCACATGTTGGAAGGTGCCATCTTTATTTCTCTTATCTTATGGGTTTCCTCACAATTGTTTTCTTACAATGTGCACAATTTTGCAACAATAAACATTGGCTGGGTATATACACTTGAATAGATGATCTGGTTACATAGCATGCACCCCGAGGAGTTTCAGGAATTATGATGTGTTGGTTTTATTGGTTGAAACCATTAATGGTTGTCTGAGTTACTGGACTAGGACTGTTTGGGCATGAATTGTGTGCTCTATAACTCCTTCCTATTGGATATTTTTGCTCTCCTTATTGCACATGTTCCTGAGAAAAGTGAAGTACTTATGTCGATAAGATGTTGATTCTCAAAACTCTTAACATCTTATAGTGTATCGGTAGTGTTAAAACAAAAATAGCGATTACTTTTCTTGTGTTATCGTCTATTGTGTTTCTTCTGTCCTTGATTCCAAAGGAACTGTAGTAATTACTTTGCCTAAAGTTTGTGTTATTTCCATTTACGATGTGTTCAACTCAATTGTGTTACTAAAATACTTTTATCGGCGGATATTTATCAAGAAGTAACATGTCACCACTTTGAATACAACCTTAGTTTTACATGCATTAGTTTTCTAATTAAATGTTGTCGTTGTAAGCATCAAAACTATCTTCTAGATTCACAACTTATGCTTATGCCTCCGTTTAAAAAAAACTAGCTTCTACAGTCACAGCCTTGCTGGGAGCCAGGGTGAGAAACTAAATGTCAACATGGTTGTGCAGGTCTGCAGGAGGCGCCTTTGAGAACTGGATCAGCTACTTGAGCTTCATTGTCAGCGAAGTCTCCACTGGGTTGCCCAGATCTGTCCTGAATTGCTTCATTGATGACAATTTGGAGAAGGCTCCGCTGACACTTACAAAGGATGTTTTCCTTTGTTGGAAAGACGAGGATACGCTGGAGATAGACATGGGGTGGTAAGAAAATGATGAGTTCCTGATGATATTATGCTTGCTGGTCTAAACCTACATGTATTATGTCAGTTTGTTGTTAAGAGTATCTTGAAAATATAAAGCTACTGGGTGGCCAGACATTCTATACTATCGTCTTTCCAAGAGCCCACATTTCTGCATGTATATATTTGTTGTACAGCCTATGCTGGTTTGCCTACAATAATTATCAGAAGGTAATATGCAGCAACCAAATTCTCTCGGTCGACGTTGATTTTGTCATGTTCTTAAGCAAACCCTGCGTACCATATTCCTCAAAAGGTGAAGAGGACGGGAAGACACATGTGCTAAAGCAAAAAAAAACAGTATATTTAGGATCTACCCCTTAGCTTAATTTACAAGTTGTGTGAGCCTGCTCATATATCGATATTGATTCAGCAATTCGCAGGATAGCATGAAACCTATTCTTTTATTCTGCTAGAATTGACTAACCAGCATTAAAATTCGTAATTGTAACCAAATTACGTATGTGTTCCTATAAAAAAAAAGAGAGAGAACAATGCATTTCAGCATGTATGTCTCGGCTCCTATAAAAAAGAGAGAGAACAATGCATTTCAGCATGTATGTCTCAGTGTGGCGTGCTGTAGCGGATCACAATATTCTTCTAGGTACGTATGATAAGTTGCACAAGCATCTTTGTATTGTTTTTCGCATATATCTTTGTTTTCTTCTACTGTAATGTCGTCGGTAACTGTTTGCTCTATTTCTTTCCTATCTGCAGTGCACTTCTCTTTTGATTCCATGCTTCAATCAAATCAAATTGACGTCATTAGTGGATTGCATGCTGATTTTTTGTTTTTCTTTCATGGAAGTAATTAGGGGATTGTGATGCAGTCTCCAGTCTCACGACTGATACTCTCAGTCGATTCTATATTAGTGTAGTGGTGGTTGTGCGGTGGAGGTGGGGCTTCATCCTTCAGGCAAATCATGCAACATGGATCTGGTCTGATCCAGATAGATCTGGCGCTGGCAGCCCGTCCGGCGGCGAGGGCTGAGGCCAACAGGGGCTGTGTGCGGCCGGCGCTGGCGTGGATCGGTGGGCAGTGCTGGTGGCGTGGCTGAGGTGGTGGAGGTGCGTGCACGTCCTGGAGTCCGGTCGGGCCTTCCTCCCCGGCTTCTGGACGACAGCGTGCGGCGCGGGCGGGCTTCTCTTGTGCCCATCTTTGGTGGTGATGGCGGTGGATCTACCCCCTCTTCGGCGGACATGTGGCTGTTGGCGGCCTCTCGCCAGTCCGCGCCAGTAGCCGTGGTGGGGTGAAGCAGGGGTGCTTCGGGGGGAGGGGGAAGTCGGTAGGATGGGGGCTCTGCTGTTGTTGAGTCGCCTGTCGCCGACGTAGGGGGTGCCGGTCATGGTTGTGTGCCGGTCCTTCCCCTTCCCCTTTTCCTCAGCCTGGTGCTTTCTGGCGATGCTTGAGGTTGGACGGTCGTTGTCGGTTCCAGCGGTGGTTGGATTTGGAGAAGCTATTGAAAGCCACCCCCTTTGATGTTCTCAGGGTGGTCTGGGTACAAGGTGGCGGCCCTGGCAGTGGGAGGCGTGTTGATCTTGGGCGGATTTGCGCGGCTCAGGAGCGGGAGAGCAGACAAGGCTGCTCGGGCGGCATGGATGCGGGTGGTTGGCGGAGCGGGGGTGTGACGGAGGGGGTCGGAGCACCGGGGTACATCACTTGCCCAATCTTTGTACTAGCCATCGGCGGTGGCGTCCACAGACGTTGTTTCCCCCTTGCAGGGTCCGCCGTGGTGCTCTCAATCCCTTTGTGTTACTCCGAGTGAAAACTTGATCCACGGGATCAGATGATGGCGGCTATCAGTGGTCCCGCCCTTCTTGGAGGCACCATTTTGGAGTCCCCGCTCCGGCGTTGGCTGCCTCACCTCTCCTTGGTGGATCACTCATGTGGTGGTCCGTCGGCTAGAAGCGGTTCTTCTTTGCTCATTCGTAGTATGCTTGGTAGTCGCTGGGGTGGTTTGTCGGCACCTTTGTATCTTGCTTTGGGTGTGTGTTGAGTGCGGTGGTGGTGTGTGTTTGTATCGGTCTTATCGGATGTATACAGTGATTGTTGCTTTATAATGTAAAGCAGGGGGCGTTTTCGTCATTAGGGGATTGTGTCATGGAGAAATAGAGGGGTCTAGAAAGAAAGAGGGAGCGGGGGTGGGAAATAGAAGGGTATGGATAGAGATGGAGGGTGGTAGACAGAGTGGGGAACGAGATAAGATATGCATTATATTCATAGGTGCAATTGGATGAAAACAAATTAAAAGGCCCGTGGCAACGCACAGGCATTTTACTAGTTACAGGTAATGATTGATCAAAATGATCAGCTAGCTTGAGACTTAAATTACAGAAAGAAATCACTTACAGACAATAGCGACTGACGATAGATTTGCTGAGTGCGTCTTTATTGTATAGCTGAAAAAGTTCTGAATACTCAACGACCACAACTTTCTTATGGTAGTAATGCTCCTCGTTGACATTCACCATGAGGGACTCTCGATTGGAAATCTTGGTAATGTCCATGTACCATTGATGCAATGCATACATTCTCGTTGGGAGCTTATTGACCTCCTCTGGCTCGACCAAAGGTTGGCCCCAGGCATATTTCCGTTTTATTTCCTCCTCTCTAGTCGGAGACATGGGCTCGATATGGAGGAGTTGACGGAAATATGCCCTAGAGGCAATAATAAAGTTATTATTTATTTCCTTATATATCATGATAAAAGTTTATTATTCAAGCTAGAATTGTATTAACCGGAAACATAATACATGTGTGAATACATAGACAAACAGAGTGTCACTAGTATGCCTCTACTAGACTAGCTTGTTAATCAAAGATGGTTATGTTTCCTAATCATGGACAAAGAGTTGTCATTTGATTAATAGGATCACATCATTAGATGAATGATCTGATTGACATGACCCATTCCATTAGCTTAGCACCCGATCGTTTAGTATGTTGCTATTGCTTTCTTCATAACTTATACATGTTCCTATGACTATGAGATTATGCAACTCCCGTTTGCCGGAGGAACACTTTGTGTGCTACCAAACGTCACAACGTAACTGGGTGATTATAAAGGAGCTCTATAGGTGTCTCCAAAGGTACATGTTGGGTTGACGTATTTCGAGATTAGGATTTGTCACTCCGATTGTCGGAGAGGTATCTCTGGGCCCTCTCGGTAATGCACATCACTTAAGTCTTGCAAGCATTGCAACTAATGAGTTAGTTGCGGGATGATGTATTACAGAACGAGTAAAGAGACTTGCCGGTAATAAGATTGAACTAGGTATGGGATACCGACGATCGAATCTCGGGCAAGTAACATACCGATGACAAAGGGAACAACGTATCTTGTTATGCGGTCTGACCGATAGAAGATCTTCGTAGAATATGTAGGAGCCAATATGAGCATCCAGGTTCCGCTATTGGTTATTGACCGAAGACGTGTCTCGGTCATGTCTACATTGTTCTTGAACCTGTAGGGTCTGCACGCTTAAGGTTACGATGACAGTTATATTATGAGTTTATGCATTTTGATGTACCGAAGGTTGTTCGGACTCCCGGATGTGATCACGGACATGACGAGGAGTCTCGAAATGGTCGAGACATAAAGATTGATATATTGGAAGCCTATGTTTGGATATCGGAAGTGTTCCGGGTGAAATCGGGATTTTACCGGAGTACCGGGAGGTTACCGGAACCCTCCGGGAGGTATATGGGCCTTAGTGGGCCTTAGTGGAAGAGAGGAGAGGTGGCCAGAGATGGGCCGTGCGCCCCTCCCCCCCTTGGTCCGAATTGGACAAGGAGAGGGGGCCGGCCCCCCTTCCTCCTCTCTCTCCTATTCCCCCCCCTCCACGAATCCTATTCCAACTAGGAAAGGGGGGAGTCCTACTCCCAGAGGGAGTAGGACTCCTCCTAGCGCGCCTCTCCTGGCCGGCCGGCCCCCCTCCCTTGAACCTTTATATACGGAGGTCGGGGCACCCCCTAGACACACAAGTTGATCCACGTGATCATATTCTTAGCCGTGTGCGGTGCCCCCTTCCACCATAGTCCTCGATAATATTGTAGCGGTGCTTAGGCGAAGCCCTGCGACGGTAGTACATCAAGATCGTCACCACGCCGTCGTGCTGACGGAACTCTTCCCCGACACTTTGCTGGATCGGAGTCCGGGGATCATCATCGAGCTGAACGTGTGCTAGAACTCGGAGGTGCCGTAGTTTCGGTGCTTGATCGGTCGGGCCGTGGAGACGTACGACTACATCAACCAAACGCTTCCGTTGTCGATCTACAAGGGTACGTAGATCATACTCTCCCCTCTCGTTGCTATGCATCACCATGATCTTGCGTGTGCGTAGGAATTTTTTTGAAATTACTACGAAACCCAACAGTGGCATCAGAGCCTAGGTTTTATATGTTGATGTTATATGCACGAGTAGAACACAAGTGAGTTGTGGGCGATATAAGTCATACTGCTTACCAGCATGTCATACTTTGGTTCGGCGGTATTGTTGGACGAAGCGGCCCGGACCGACATTACGTGTACGCTTACGCGAGACCGGTTCTCCCGACGTGCTTTGCACATAGGTGGCTTGCGGGTGACAGTTTCTCCAACTTTAGTTGAACCGAGTGTGGCTACGCCCGGTCCTTGCGAAGGTTAAAACAGCACCAACTTGACAAACTATCGTTGTGGTTTTGATGCGTAGGTAAGATTGGTTCTTGCTTAAAGCCCGTAGCAGCCACGTAAAACATGCAACAACAAAGTAGAGGACGTCTAACTTGTTTTTGCAGGGCATGTTGTGATGTGATATGGTTAAGACATGATGCTAAATTTTATTGTATGAGATGATCATGTTTTGTAACCGAGTTATCGGCAACTGGCAGGAGCCATATGGTTGTCGTTTTATTGGATGCAATGCAATCACGCTGTAATGCTTTACTTTATCACTAAGAGGTAGCGATAGTCGTGGAAGCATAAGATTGGCGAGACGATAACGATACTACGATGGAGATCAAGGTGTTGCGCCGGTGACGATGGTGATCACGACGGTGCTTCGGAGATGGAGATCACAAGCACAAGATGATGATGGCCATATCATATCACTTATATTGTTTGCATGTGATGTTTATCTTTTATGCATCTTATCTTGCTTTGATTGACGGTAGCATTATAAGATGATCTCTCACTAAATTTCAAGATAAAAGTGTTCTCCCTGAGTATGCACTGTTGCCAAAGTTCGTCATGCCCAGACACCACGTGATGATCGGGTGTGATAAGCTGTACGTCCATCTACAACAGGTGCAAGCCAGTTTTGCACACGCAGAATACTCAGGTTAAACTTGACGAGCCTAGCATATGCAGATATGGCCTCGAAACACTGAGATCGAAAGATCGAGCGTGAATCATATAGTAGATATGATCAACATAACGATGTTCACCATTGAAAACTACTCCATTTCACGTGATGATCGGTTATGGTTTAGTTGATTTGGATCACGTGATCACTTAGATGATTAGAGGGATGTCTATCTAAGTGGGAGTTTAAATAATATGATTAATTGAACCTAAATTTATCATGAACTTAGTACCTGATAGTATCTTGCTTGTTTATGTATGATTGTAGATAAATGGCCCATGCTGTTGTTCCGTTGAATTTTAATGCGTTCCTTGAGAAAGCAAAGTTGAAAGATGATGGTAGCAATTACACGGACTGGGTCCGTAACTTGAGGATTATCCTCATTGCTGCACAGAAGAATTACGTCCTGGAAGCACCGCTAGGTGCCAGGCCTGCTTCTGGAGCAACACCAGATGTTGTGAACGTCTGGTAGAGCAAAGCTGATGACAACTCGATAGTTCAGTGTGCCATGCTTTACGGCTTAGAATCGGGACTTCAACGACGTTTTGAACGTCATGGAGCATATGAGATGTTCCAGGAGTTGAAGTTAATATTTCAAGCAAATGACCGGATTGAGAGATATGAAGTCTCCAATAAATTCTATAGCTGCAAGATGGAGGAGAACAGTTCTGTTAGTGAGCATATACTCAAAATGTCTGGGTATAATAATCACTTGATTCAGATGGGAGTTAATCTTCCAGATGATTGCGTCATTGA